>NC_132784.1:102584763-102647263 GCF_048418805.1 Vulpes vulpes | reverse complement strand
GGTGGAAAATGGTAACCTGATTAATTAGGCTGTCAACTAGTTTTTAATAAATCAAATATGAAGTGTATAAAATGGCACCAAAGGTTGGAAGTAAAAGATCTCTGCCCCCATAGAATTTGCAAAAAAAAAATAAGGAAGACGGGCATACTAGCCAAATCTCTCTCAAGTGCTTGAGGCAAGAGAGAAACCAGGTTGTTGGCGTAACAAGTGGAATAGAGCTAACTGGGTGGAAATTTTGGAAATGCTGGGCTTTAATCTTTGCTTCTGCGGTGGATTAGAACAACTTGAGTTTGAGAACACAGTGAGAGAATGACAGAAGAGACACAAACAAATGTGAATGGCAATAATTAACAGATTGCCCAGTATTGGACTATATTAGGATATGTTTCTGCCTTTTCTTAACCTCTACCATAAAAGTGAGGATTAGCACTTAGTTCTGTGGGATTCTAATGGATTTGAAACATCCATGCAATTATGAGAAACAGATGATGCAAATTAGATTTTCCTAGAGTCTACAAGTGCCATCTACTGACCTGGAGTACGTACTTTGCTCACTGGCTCTCAGGAGTGCCTCGCTCACCTTGCTCAGGTGAATAGCGAACTCCCACAGGCCAGTTTACAAATTGTCAGTATTTTTTTCCTCTCTTTACATATAGCAATTAACTAAAAATTTTGCTTATAAGTAACAGGTTATAAAAGTTCCTTATGAAACATGTTGACTGTGAGTTCTTTTGAAGATAAGTGTGTAACTTTAGCAACAAAACCAAAAAATGACTGACAGTTGTAGAAATGTAGTTTATGTGACACTGTCTTACAAATTATAAATTTTTGATCTGACTGGTAGGTGAAAACAATGTGTGATGCGAATTTATGTTTATATAATTATTTTATAAAGTTTCAAAAAGATATTCAACTATAAATATTGTAAAACTCCCTCATGGTCCAGAAGGAAAAAAGAAAACAGTAATATATAGGGAAAAAGAAGCTCTGAAGTCCTATAGATTACCTTTCCAAATGCCAAATGAACTAGATTCTCTAAATACGCCACACTGTTCCTATTCTTAGTAGACAATACCTTGTCCTGCTCTTTCTCTTAGCAGTTATTGCAGAGCCCTCTGTGAATAGTTTAATTCTTCATTATCCTCCCTTTTGAATGAATTGGGAAGTGATCTTGCTTGCTTGATAACCTGACAGATTGTTTTGTGTCTCAGTTTCTAAGGCAAAGCACCAGGGTGTGCTAATTGCGGAGTCCTTTGTGCACTGTTAACTCTCACCTGCCCTGAAAACCTGAGTGGTGGCTTAGTTTTTCTCTCCAAGTGCCTTCTTCTCCTAATCCTCTGTTTTGTGTTGTGGCCCAGGTTGAGAAGGAGAGAATGTGGATTACTTGGGGCAAAAAGAGAGGGTAATAGAAATGACCCTTCAGTGTTAGCAAAGGGAAATATCATTTTAGTAAAAAGAAATACATACATGAATAAAGTGATTTGATCACTGCATACTGGTAAAATTGAGTCATTCCATGGATTCCTGAACATTCTTCTTCCTCAACATAGAAACGTACAAGGGATAGGTTTTAGAAGACTTTTCCCCCAGGGTAGAGATTTTCAATCAGGAAAGAATCTTGTATTTTATTTATTTTATTTTTTTTTTAAGATTTTATTTATTAGAGACACAGAAAGAGAGACACAGGCAGAGGGAGAAGCAGGCTCCATGCAGGGAGCCTGACATGGGACTTGATCCAGGGTCTCCAGGATCAGACCCTGGGCTGGAGGCGGCGCTAAACCACTCAGCCACCAGGGCTGCCCAAGGAAAGAATCTTTTAAAAAGAGAGAGTGGAAGAAAAGGATAGGGAAGAGATGGAAAAGGAAGGAAGGAAGAAGAGAATGAAAAAGAGGGGGAAGGACGGCATGGGGAAGGAAGGAAAAAGGAAGAGAAAGAAAGAAAAAAGAGCAAATAATGAAATTAGCATTACTCAGTTGTGTTTTTTTGTTTTTGTTTTTGCGTAAAAGAACAGGTGGCCCTGAAAAAAACAACTAGTTTTGAAGACTTTTTAAAAAGGGAAATGGAAATTTGGAAATAACACACACATCCATACACACACACACACATAGGTGTTACCTCTGGGTCATTGATAAGAATGGTTTATCTTCATTTCCCTTTTTTTTTTTTTTTTTTTTTTACTTACTCAAGTTATCAATTTTCTACAACAAATAAACATCATTTTTGTAATCAATGTAATCAATCAGAACTCTCTTGGTGATGTGAGGGACGTTAGATTTTCCTTTTCCTGTTTCGCCTGGGTTTCTTTCTCCAGCAGTTGCCAGGGGTCACCACACAAACAAAAATCCTGAGGATGTTGCAAAACAAATAAGGAAACTAAGTAGGCTTGGTCAGAGAAGCAAATGGGACTATTTATGACTGAGACCATAAAGATACGGGGTTGCTGAAGTTGGAGCCTAGGAAGTGGGAGCAGGAGCATGAAGTTTTCCCTCCATGCTAACATCTGGAAAGGGGTGTGGGAGTAATTTAAAGACGAAAGAGGATTTGTCTAGGTGGAAAAACTCGACAAATATAAATATGATCCCCCGTCCCCTCCCTTACTGAGTGTTCTCTAAGCATAAACTTGTCTTCCTTTTGTTACTGGGGTCAGTATCTCATTCCACCATCAGTATCAAGTGTTTGCTCCTTGGCGTGTATTCCCAGCTAGCGTCAAAAGCAAGTAAAGAGGAACCAAAAAAAAAAAAAAAAGAGGAAACAAGATTTCTCGAGTGAGCACAGTACTGTGGGGTTTAAACCAAATGAATGCATATTTTTAACCACCTTAAAATACCAGCACCCAGAATAGGCTTACCTTCCCGAGGAGTTGCCAGTCACCAGAAATAGTGCTTTAGGTTGTCAGTACGTTCAAACACTATTAATCTGTAAAAAAAAAAGAAGAAAAAAGAAAATTTAAAAAAAAATTAAGTCTCGAAAAAACACAGAAACGCAGTCCACCTTTCAAGGTTACCTAGGGAAATTCAGAGACCTTGGCACACAGTCTGATTCTCTGGATGCCTTCCTTGCCAGAATAAACTGGGCTTTATAAAAATCACAAGGGGGCAAAAAGATAGGGAAGCATTTTGTTTTCTTGGGAAGGTAAAGAAAAGAATTATATGTGGGAACCCCTTAGACTTCCAAGGAGTCTGCAGGAAGGCTAATGCTGTTAGGAAAGGGACAGCTTTGTTTTATAGTCCCCGATGTCTGCTTTTTAGTGTGCAGGGAAATGTGCACTTTCCGAGCTGTGCTTGCAAGCCATGCAGTATCTCTGACACGCTGCCCTCTGGGAAAACCCGCCAGTGGGGGCCTGGTTGCAATGATGCAGTACAGCTTGTACCTTGGAATCCCGTCGGAGAACTTTGTAGTTGCTTGTCAGTCAGTGGGAAGATAAAAGAGGCAGCTTCTTTTCAAGCAATTTGAATTCATTTCCCCATAATGAGTTAGAGGGTCAGGCAGCTGGAGTGAGCTCGCCGGAGATCTTATAAAGTGTGTTTTGTGGATGGAAGGGAACAGAGGCCCAGCAAAGGAAACATGCCTGGCAGCCGAATAAGCAGAGGAACGTGGCCAGTGGTTGGTCCACTTCTTTGCAGGACCACTTACCTGGTTCCCCAGATTTTCAGAAGGAAGGGTCAGGGAAGGTATGGCTCTATCCCATTTTATTAAATAAAAATTCCAGTACGTGACAGTTGAAACTCACTGAAAGTCTAAAGTAGCAGTTGCTAGTATTGCCTGCACATTCAGCAAGCACAGTCATGTGAAAGGCACTATACTATGGTGTTTTTCACATCAGATGATTTGTGACCACACAGTTTCTTTGAGAGACACGGAAGAAATTAAACCCATGTCGTGTTAGGGAGTTCTTTAGCTATAGACAATAGCCTCTCTCCCTGACCGTTTTAAATGCTTTAAAATCAACACCAGCTTTATTCAGAACAACAGCTGTGAAAGAAAGGTGGTGCTCCAAGCAAGGATTACTATGAAGAGCAATAAGAGCATAGGGAAAACAGAGAAAATTGCTTTGTCCCTATTTCTTTGGGAAGCAAATTTCTCTTCTGCAAAAGAGAAATTCCGGTTAATAGACTTTTGCGTTAAGTTCCAACACATTTCTGGAGACGTAAATGCACACAACTAGAAGTGCATGGGAAATAAAAAACATTTTACTTGGAGTTTAGAAAAAAATCATTGCTCTATTGCCAGAGAAAATATGAATGGGCAATAATAAGATGTATGTCATTTCAAACGCTTAGCTATAGAATATATACCCACTGAATATATTGACACCTCTGATTGTATATCATGTCATGGCCAATAAAGCTATAGAAATATGTAATTAGGAGATACTCTTCCACAAGAATGGAGTTAAGCATTAATTTATCAAAATTACTTAAGAACTCATCTGCTCTCAACACTCACACAGCAGCTTATTGAATTTGTGTCTCATATCTAATTGGCTATTTTCTTGACATAATGAACAAGTGCAAAGTCTATGCTGTTGTGTCTGTTGAAGCAGCGACGTAATGATGAAAGGCAAATCCCAGCCCAGGGCTGTAAGGCGGCGGGGAGTGGAGTCCACGGAGGCACAAGAGAATGAGAGAACACTGGGCCTCTGTGTCCTCACTGCTCAAGTTCCTCTTTTAAACTCTGTCGGAACGTCTTTGTGTAGGAAGGAGTCTCTCCATTCTACTGTCTTATAAAAGGAGACTGTTTATCAGCAGATCACCACCCCCCAAAGTATTTACTTTGATTTGTGGAAGACATTTGACTAGGTTTTGTTTTTGTTTCTGTTTTTTTAAATCAAATTTAAAGCATTTATAAATGCTCAAACCATTTTCCAATGCACATGGCTGATTTGGGGGCTTCTAATAGGAATGGTGAGGTTCACTGGGAGGCACCAGCCATGGGGCAGATATGTGATATTTTGAAGCGATATTGTATACCACTAATAGACCTGTCAGGAGTGGGTCTTGTATGCTTTTAATCATGGCAAGTGTTCAGTGTTTGTTGAGTAAAGAGTTGCTTTCAGATATTTGTAAACTGAAAAATATAACCATTATACCTAATTATCTGGATATTGTTTAAAGAGGCTCTTGATAGATAAGTGTAAGCTATCAATTACTATTAGAAGGAAATGGGGGATCCCTGGGTAGCTCAGTGGTTTAGTGCCTGCCTTTGGCCCAGAGTGTGATCCTGGAGTCCCAGGATCAAGTCCCGCATCGGGCTCCCTGCCTGAAGCCTGCTTCTCCCTCTGCCTGTGTCGCTGGCCTCTCTCTCTCTCTCTCTCTCTCTCTCTCTGTGTGTGTGTGTGTCTCTCATGAATAAATAAATAAAATCTTAAAAAATATATATTAGAAGGAAATGGATGACTGGATTATATAGAGAAACAGAAAAAAAAAATCCAGGCCTCCCAGACCAACCTCTGAGAGAAAGTCCTCCAGCTGAGTTCTTCTGTGGGGATTGCAGGATGGACCCCTTTGATGATGATAGGTTAGAGTGTTACAAAGATCACAAACCTTATGTTTGGCTCCTTAGAAAGTATTCATAGATGACTCTGAAATCATCATGATAAGTACTAAGAACAGCCCAGTGGGAACTAATATTTCCCAACTTTTTCCATGAAGTTATTAGATCAATGAGTTATCTAAACAGCAGAATCCAAACAGCAGAATCTAAAGATGCTAGCAGACCATTCAAGAACACACAAGTTTATATAATTTTCTGAAATTTGTATTTTTTGTAAATAGAGTTGCGTATAGATATTAACTTTTTTTGTAGCCATACTCTTTTGGGGAGATATCAAAAGGACTTTTATACCTGAGGATCACATATCTGACAAAATAGGATTAAATTTGCATATTTTTTCATTCATTTGTTCATGTGACAAACATGTATCTAGCTTTTATGGAGCAAGAGAGAAATTATGATAGGTACTAGGTTATAGTGTGAGCAGAGGAGACAAGTCCAGCACTAAAGGGGGTCATGGTTACAATGTGAGATAGAAATTAACTAATAATCACATAAAACTATAAAATTGCAAATTTTAAAAAGTGTTAAAGTAAAAGGATATGTCACTAAGATTGCATGGTAGGGAACCTAATATAAATTAGAGGATCAGGGATACCTTTTCAGCAGATGACATTTAGGGCAATATGGAGGCACTAACTGAGGAGAATACAGGAAAGGGGATTCCAGGGAAAATGGTATTTGGGAAGGATGCAGGAAGGTAAAATTTTGGTGAGTTCAAGGAAATTAAAAAAGGCCATGTGGCTGGGACAGAGTGGATAAGGAAGAGAATGTCACAAGATGAGACTGGTAAAAGCTAAGCAGGAGCTTAGGCATCCTACAGGATATTTTAAGCATTTTGGCATGGAAATGGGAGTAATTACAAAGGATTATCAATATTTTTTAAGTTGTTATACAGATGGATATTACTTAAATTTACTAATTGTAGGCTTAGATTGGAATATTTTGTTCTCTTCAGAAATATTTTTGTCAAAACGATACTAATTATAAATGAGTTATATTGTCATTTGG
This sequence comes from Vulpes vulpes, assembly GCF_048418805.1. Lineage (NCBI taxonomy): Eukaryota > Metazoa > Chordata > Mammalia > Carnivora > Canidae > Vulpes > Vulpes vulpes. The sequence goes on along the minus strand of NC_132784.1, from coordinate 102,640,699 downwards.
TTGGCCTTCAGTCTTTTTTCCTATGGATATATAGATATGTGTATATATATGTAAATGCATAATATATTTGAGATCTTGCCACACTCTCTATCCTACTTTATTCATTTAACAGTGTATTATGAATATTTCTCATATCCCACAAAAAGCGCCCATAAAAAACATTCTCAATAGGTACATAATATCACTGACATGGCTATACCAAAATGTATTAGCCATCCCCTTGTTACTGGATATTTAAGCTTATTATTTTTATTATTACAAAGAATATTGATTATTGACATATGATTCTACATTTATCCTTAATACATATTGTTGAAAAGGAGTTATTAAATTAAAGTTGATAATATTTTTTAAGACTCTTGATAGGCATTAGAGAAATGTTTTTGAGACAAGTCATATCAATTTACATGTTCCCTAGCAGTATACAAATATGTTTATCTTTCTGTAATTATACTAATTTGATAGGTAAAAATGATAGATTGCTTTAATTTGCATTTCTTTTATTCCTATTGAAATAAAATATTCCATATGCTTTTTCTAGTTTGTCTTTCTTATTTGTTCACATGCTTTACCCAGATTTTAGGGGCGCCTGAGTTGGCTCAGTTGATTGAGCATCTGACTCTTGATTTCAGCTCAGGTCATGATCTCAGGGTTGTGAGATCAAGCCCTACTTAGGGCTCTGCACTCAGAGCAGAGTCTGATTGAGATTCTCTCCCTCTCCGGCCTTCCCTCCCCCTGCTCATGCTCTCTGTCTCTAAAATAAATAAATAAAAGAAAAGAAACAGGAAATAGAGTTTTATATTTTTGATAATTAAATCTCTGCTTATTTTTATAAAAGTATTTTTTCTCTATCCAGAGTTAAAATATTATGTTTTCTAATTTTGCTAAATTTATCAGAGATTGAAATTCATATGTATGATGATGCTAATTTCTGGGCTATTTATTCCTTCTTTCATATTTTCATTTCTCTTTGAATCATCACTGTGACAAATTAATCTTTGTGCTTTCAACATTTTAAATATTTAGAAAATACCTTTGTATCTTACAGATATAGTTCCCATCTTCTCCCTGCAGCTTATTATTCGTTTTTATTAAAAGATCTTAGTTCTTATATGTATATTCTTCCAACTGAACACTAAATTGAGTTGAAAAAATGCCATGGATATTTTTAATGGAGTCATCTTTTTATAAATTAATTCATGAGAAATTTACATATTCTATTATTTCTCATCTAGAAATGTATTATGATTCCATTTTTTTTTAGGTATTTTATATCTCACAATAAAGTTCTGTCATTTTTTCATAAAGACCTTATATTTCTTATTAGGATTATGTGCACATATTTTACTGTTTTTTTAATTCACTTTGTTGTGATTGTGCTTGTTTATTTTTATGGCAATATTAAAAGAATCATTACTGGCATCACATCTGTGTTTTAAAATATGCCATTCTCATCAATACTTTCTTTAAACATTTATAGATCTCTGGGTTAATTTTTCCAGCTCTATTAAGACAGAAAATACAAAGGACCTTGCACTTAAGGAACATTCTGTGAGTCTAGTCCACTCAGCTATGTGAATTTAGATGTATAAACACACTGACAGGCAAGATGGATGCTTTTACCGGGAACAGAACGGGCTCTAATTTGAGTTCCAAACACAAGTTTAACTCATACGTTATGATTATTTTAGGTAAACCACAACCAAACTTTGACTAATTTTTTGTATCTAGAAATTCATTTGAGATAATTAAAATAAGCTTATAAAGTAAATATAAAAAGTTTAACATACTTGTATCCATTTGTCCCAATTGAGAAAACCAGCAATTCCCTTTTTTGGAATTGTTTAGTAGAAATAATTAGACAAACAAAAACATCTGTGAAGTCACATTTCTGACAAAGTTTATTTGCATAAAAGAACTTGAGAGGGGTATTTCTAAATGTTCAGCTATGTGGATGAACTACATTGCGGTGAATTCATTTTAAAGGTTATGCAGATGTGCATTTATTGATAAATATGCAGTGCTCCAGGTACAAAACAATATTATAAAATTCTGTAAGTGCAGAATATACTGTATTTTTATATGTGTGTGTAAAAATATGCAAGGATACATACCAAAATACACCACAATATTAACAAGGTGACAATGATTGTCTTGAAATTTTTCAGTAATTTTAGTTTTTCTATTTGTAGTGTCTGACATAATCTTAAAATCTACAATAAACATATTTCTTTTATAATCAGGCAAAGAAGGAATGAATGAAGACAAAAGAAAAAAAAGGCGGGGGGGGGGAGAGTTTGTAGCACGTGTCATATTAAAGCAAAACTATGGAAGATTTTAGGAAGCAACAGACCCTAAAACTCCAGACTCTTAAGTGAACTTGGTAACAAGAGAGTTGGCTTCATTAAGCATGGGGAGTTAAAAATCTTGGGCCTTGACTTCTTTCAAAAGCCCAACCAGTTGCAATTACTGTTTATTATCTTCTTGCTTTTACTTGAATCCCTTAAACTTAAAGTGATTCACTTTCCCTTTTCCCTAATAATTTATTCCTTTATGATAATAGAGTTTCTTAATATCTTTTTTTGATTTGTACTGTTTCCTGTCTGATGATTTACTCCGTATGGCATATGTGCAAAAGTTATCATATTAGAAAAATTATTATGCTATAATAATTATGGTACCATCAAACTGAATTAAATTATGCTTCATTGTAAATAGTAAAATGTATTAATTTTTTTAAAAGCCTTTTTATGCCAGAGAGGATAAATAAAGTTACTTTTATATACTTTCATTAACCATCATGACAGTACAAGCCACATTGACAGAACTGATAACAAATCAACTCATTCCTTCTTGCAGCAGTGTCTTCCAGGTAGTTCTGAAATTAGCTTTCTCGGGACTATGAATTAAATGCAACGTATTGCACAGAATCTGTGGATTCTATGAATAAGAGTTTCACCTTCAGTTTGTGTGAATATATACATGGAGGCAGATATTGGAACACAGTTTCCTTCTATCTATTAAAGATGAAAATAATTTTTCTTTTTTTTATTCATGTATTTTAAGTGTGCATTCTCGTTTTCCTTTGAGCATATCACTGCAGGGCTGTCCAGCAGGCGTACAAAGTGAGATACATGTGTAATTTGGAATTTTTAATGCACATTAAAAAATAAAAAGGAACAGTTGAAATTAATTTAGTAGTATGTCTTATTTGACATACTCCAAATATTATCATTTCAACACGTAATCAAAATCTTAGTTAATAATGAAATTGCATGTTCTTTATCTCATACTAAGTTTATGTATATATTTTGTGCTTAAAGGACAGTTCAAATGATAATCTTGATCAGAAACATAGTTTCCATAACATTTTCAATTTAAAAAGTAGATTCCCATACCAACATATTTAAAAATTCTCCAGTATCAGTTTTTGATTTAAGTTAATTAAAATTAAAGTTAGAAATTCAGTTCCTTAACCACATTTCAAGTGGTCAGTAGCCCCATATGGATAGTGACTATTGCATATGACCGTGCAGGTTTAGAACATGTGCAAAAAAATGTCAGCACGAACAGAAAAGTGAAAAGTTAAGTCAATGCCAAACTATTGGGAATGTTTTGTCTATTGGATTTCAGAGAATATGTGGTAACTCGTGTTTTTTCTAATTAAATCTACTAAGTTGGCTGGTTGGCTGAATTGGTAATCAAACAGTTGCTCTGGTTCTATGCTCAAATCATCTCAATTTTTTTAGGTCCTATATTTTTTTTTAAGAAAAAAATTTATGTTTCTCAATTATGTTGAAAGCTGTCTCCCCTGGATATTCCTGTTATCCTGGAGATAACCCTCGATTTAACTGTTACATACTAAATTTTGAGTAAAATAAAGAGCCTCTACATTAATGGAAAAAATTAAATATAGCTACTGTGCTACCGTATTTGGTTCTTACTTCTCCACTGTCTTATAAATCATGTAAATAAGTACAATAAACATTTATTGAGTGATTCTATAATACTTTGGATCTCCAGGTCCATCATTTGTGATGACACATAGAAGTTGGCCCAGGAAAGTTAAAAGTATGTCGTATGTCAAGTGACGCCTTCCATCAAGTTTAGAGCTCCATTTCTTTTTCAGCATTACAACTTAGTGTAATGGCACTTGGCAGTATTGGCATTTCTGATATGACTTCTTTTGGCTAGCTCAGCATTCTTAAAAAATAAATAGTTTTTTCACTCTGTGATTGAAAGGGTTAAATAGTACCAATTCATTACCACTCACAAAAGGATTTATTTTGTTCTCATAAATCAGTTTTATTCCACATTTTTATTATTCTCTTGGGTGAGCTACTCCAATTGAAATCAATACAAGTGCAAGTGACACAATCAATCTAGATATTTGATTATGGATTGGAGATCCCCAGGTCTGCTTTTTTAGCTAGTTTCTTTCTGACCATCTCCCCAAAGAACTGAATATTCTTCTTGGCATCTTGACTTAGGAACATGCTTAAAAAAGCAGATAATAACTTTCATTTGTATACTGATGATGGAAGCCTGCAGAATGAGCAAAGATTAAAAAGGTCAAGACTTAAAATATGTAACTATAACATTGTTATAATAAGCCATCCAAATTTTTCAGTATTTTTTTAACATAAAGTTAGCTTTAAAACAACTTTACTCTTTCTTTTAAAAATACCAATTAATACAATTGGTGGCTATAGACTGCATTCTAAGGCTACATTAAGTAAGTGATTAACTACTTCTCATAACAGAGACGTTACCTGTTTTCACGCATTTATTTTAGAACTTAACCATACTAACTAGGTTAATAAGAAAATGGTTAAAATGAATAAAATGCCTTTGAAGGGATTCAAGCTGGTTCTTTTCATTTCCGTAATTATCCAGGCTGGAAAGCCACCATCAAGGGATTTAAAAGAGAAAAACAGTTCAACTTTAAATTAGAGAAGAAAATTGATTAAGTTGTTGCTCAAGAGGGCAACATTTATATATCAAACTCTCTTTGCTTTACAAACAAATTTATATCTTATGATCCTTTACATATTGAATGCTTATTTTGGGACTCATGGTACCACATTATAGTTCTCTTGCCTCTGACTCTAGCCACCTGTTCTTGGTTCTTAAGCCAAATTTTTGCATAGGCACAATTAAACCATTCTGTAACTCATTTTCTTATATTGAGTATAAGGCAGTATTTGGTACACTTATCTGATTATTTCCTTAAGATAAATTCCAAGGCAATATTAACACTACATTTACTTCTTTCAGTAACTATGTTAGCCTCATTTAGCCTTTTAATTGTTTTCACCAAGATCTGTAGAAAAGAGGATGTTTTGTGTTTAGGATTTTTTTTTTCCCACAAATTACCTCTGGAAGGCACGTAAGTTTGAAAGTGTAAAAAACGTCTTTCAGAAGCAGTTGAAAGAGCAAATCCATCCTTCTTTCATCCTGAGTCTTTAATTATTCTTCAGTTACTCTTGTTAAGCCTTCAGAACAGCAGCTGTCCCTGCAGTCAAAGCCATGCACTTGGATTTCCATTTACAAACTTCCTGGGCATGTGGAATTAGGAACCGTCAGACAATAGATTTTCTCCTTTTTCCTTTTCAGTAATGTGCATGTATAACTGCTGAATAGTGAAAGATACTCACAGCATTGACAGGGTAGTGCAGTGGCATAAGATGGGGCTCTGTCAATGCAGTGTTCTTTCCACATACACGGTTCCATTCTTTAAAAAGAGTTTACTCAAGAAAATCAATCCAGAAATTGGCAATGACTCTCTTTATTCAGGAAGGCAGCACATTTTTAAAGAGGTAGTCATTTTAATTGTTCAAGTCAGAGTGAAACTTTTCTTCTAAAGGGCCAGATTGTAAACATTTTACAACTTGTGGGCAATACGGCCTCTCCCATACTACCCAGTCATGCTGTTGCAGCATGACAATACCTAGAATGTAAGTGTTCTAATAAAACTGTGTGCTGATAAAACTTTATTGACAAGAACAGGAAGCTGGCCAAATTTGACCTGTAGGCTGTAGTATATGGATCCCTGGTTTCATTATAATTTATTTATAATTAATTTAAATGTATCGCAATTTAAAATGTATGTAATATAGAAAAATGACAATAAATCCCACTCCCTATTACTAACCAGTGTCAACAAATGCAAAACATCATTTCAGATCTCTTTCAATCCATGAGTGGTTTCTTGGTAGCAAGCAGCAGGAAACAGTTCTGGTTAATTAAGGTAAAAATGAATTATTACAAGAGAATCGAGCATTTCAGTAAGTTGTCAGGAAAACTGGAGAGTCGGGCTGGTGTGGACACCACAAATAGCTTGACCCAGACAAACTTTGCTTCCAGACACCCCTGCCTTGCCCTCCCGCTCTCCTGGAGCAGCACCACCACTAAGTGGCCCTGCACAACTGCAGCTCTGCTTCTGCATTCTCAGTAATTCTAGAGACAGCTAGAGAAGTTCCTGACAGACCTGAGTTAATGTTTCATTCCATCAAACTTTGATGCCCCACATGGCAGCATTTAATTGTCAGCCCTGTGGTCAGTGTCCACATGAGCTCCAGCTATCCTTTCATTTGAAAAAGAACAAAACAAAACAAAAAAACCTATTATATTTCTGGTCGTTTTCTTTTTATATATCTATCATCTTCTCTTTCATTGTAATTTCTTGATTTTTTTCTTATGCATTGATTATGATTATCTCAAGGCTTTCCATCATGGCACTGAGTTTTTAGTTGTTTCTATTGTGTTCCTTACTTTTTCTAACTTTATTATATACTTAATGATTTCTAATTTCCAATTTGTTTCTCTGGCTCTGCAATATTCTTTTTCATTCTATAGGGAATATGTACCATTTTTCTCCCCTCAGAGCCATGTGGTTACTTTGTCTTTTTATGTTGGGATCTTTTCTTTAATTTGGCTCTACGTATGCATGTTCAGTATGTTATTTCTTCCTTAAAATTTGTTTTGCTTATGCTTTGTGTGGGCAGCTCTCTCGACTTTGCCCTTGTTCTGATCATGGCCACTTCTTTTCCTTTCTGGTTCTAGGTAGTCTTCCCTCAACCTAAGCTTTGAGAAATGGATGTTGTTACTAATGTCCTTGTCTGTAGACTCGGGGTGGGGTTGGGGGGGGAACAGGAGTAAATTTGAGGATATGGTAAATGCATTGAGCAGAATTCTAAGGGATCTGGTTTCTCAGTCTCTTCTGAAATCCCATCAAATGTATCTTGTAGCAACCCCCCCCACTCCATTTATTCACATTCTTCTCCCACTCCTACTAACACCAGCTTCTTCCTCCAACTCAACACAGTGGTCAATAGAATGGCCGCTCTTCCTATCTCTATAGACTCTATTCAGCTCATTTCCCCTTAAAATTAGAGAAGATTACTAAGCGTTCCTAGGATTCTGATTGGTTTTTATTCCTTGCTCTAGGAGCAGAGTTAGGAACTGTGCTATGTTGAATAGAAATGTACCATATCTTTCTTTTGTTGTGTGGTTTCAAAACTAATGTCATTAATGTGTTCCTTTTCTTTTATCCATTTGCTCCAGGATTCTCAGCTGTTTTTGTTAATGCTATTATTTTTGTTCTAGTTCTTTCCATTTTGGAAGGCATTTTGGAAACGTACTTCTGTCATACTAAATTATGAATTCTTCTCCCAAAAAAAAAAAACCCATAAACTTTTGCAAGTTCACAATTTATTCCTAATTCTCTTCTCAGCAAGGTGATTCATTGCCACAGTTTGGAAACTGTAGCAAACAGACTCTAAGATAGCATCAGGTTATCCCAGCCTCCTGGTACTCACACTTGTGTAATCTCTTCCCTTGGTATGTGGTCAAAACCTGGGGCTTGTCCCTAGCCAATTGACTATGGCAGAGAAGGTGAGATGTTCATGCTGTGACAATATTACACAAGACTGTGACACATCCTGCTAAGAGACTACCTCCCTTGTATGTTGGGGAGACCCATATGGGAAAGAAATGAGGACAATTTCTAAGCAACAACCAGCTAGCAACTGAGGCAGCCCCTAGCCAATAACCTGCAGGAATAGAATGCTATCAACAACTATCTGAGCCAGAAGTGATCCTTCCACAGTAGAGCCTTGAGATGGGACTTTGGTCCCAGCCAACACCTTAACTGCAATGTTTTAAGATCCTGAGCAGAAGAACCAGTTAAGCATGCCCAGACCCCTGGCCCACAGAAAGTATGAGATAGGAGATTTATGTTGTTTTGAGCTGCTCAGCTTGTGGTAATGTCATTACATGGCAGTACCTAACTAGTACAAGAACATAGGACTATGTGACTGCGGCACATAAAGCAGGAAGAAGTCACACAAGATATGAAATAATTCTCACCCCAAATGCATGTTCTCCTTTATTTTTTAAAAGATTTTATTTATTTATTCATGAGAGACAGAGAGAGAGGCAGAGACACAGACAGAGGGAAAAGCAGGCTCCCTGCAGGGAGCCCCATGTGGGACTCAATCCTGGATCTCCAGGATCATGCCTTGGGCTGAAGGTAGGCACTAAACTGCTGAGCCACCCAGGGATCCCTGGATGTTCTTCTTTAATGGAGAATCTGTCTCAAGCATATATGTCCAAGTAACTAAAAAGAAAATTGTAAGCATTTTGTTAAGAATTGGTGATAATGTTTTTAAAGATTTTATTTATTCATGAGAGACACACACAGAGAGAGGCAAAGACACAGGCAGAGGGAGAAGCAGGCTCCATGCAGGGAGCCTGACGTGGGACTCGATCCTGGGTCTCCAGGATCACACCCCAGGCTGAAGGCGGTGCTAAACCGCTGGGCCACCGGGACTGCTCAGTGATCAATAATGATTATTGGGCTATGCATTAGATCATGATAGTACTACAAGTTCAGCATGGCCTGTGTGTTTCATAAGGCTCTACTAGAATTCTGAAAGGAACAGCAGCTTTCATTAACCAATTAGTCATGTTCATGTCCAGTACTTACTCTGGAAGCTGTAGATCACTTTCTATTTTCCCAAATAGCTCTTGGCTGATTGAGATAATGGCAATAGTTTATTCATTTGGAAAACTAACACTTTGTCCAAATGGGGAAAATATAAATCAAAGTAGAAAAAAAAAATCTGACTTTTCAGAGTATAACACAGTTGATGAAATTGGACTATACTTCCCTAATTTACAATCATACCAAACCTCTGAATTTACTCTTTATAAATCTACTTATCTACACACACACACACACACACACACACACAAATACACACAGTTCTTTTCTGATATTAATAAAATGGGATCCATTTAGGAAAACCTGACTACAGTACATAAAGCAAAGTTGATGAAAAGAAACCATGTTCCAAAGGACTTTTTTGAATGATATTTTAAGTATTTGGAAGAGTAATTGTGCAACATTAGCTACAGTCTTGCCCACACATAAAAAATAAAAATAAATAAATAAATAAATAAGAACCAGAACAAAACAAAGAATCCTCAGTATCTACAGAGCTGTATATGCTCTTGCATGAGCACAGATTCAGGGCAGAGGCCTCTGAAGCATCTTTTGGTGAGTTGATGAAATAGTCTATGGTTTTATTCCCTGAACTACAATTGTCATTCTAGCACAGTGGCCACTCTAAAAGAGGAATCAAAGAAGTACAGGTTTTACTAGATGACAACTAATTAAAAATCACATTAGAGTAATTACAATAATGCTATGAAATATGATGCATTAACAGGGCTCTGTTCTTCTCAGGGTGGGAAGTTACAGGTTACTCATTTCTTTCTCTTTCGAACTGTTCTGTTGGAGAGGATAGCTACATAGGTAAATATCTATAAATATTTTCTATGTTGGCAACAATATAGGGCCAGGAATAGGTCCCTTTAGCCATACGTTAACTTAAAAAGGAACAAATGTCCAGTACCGTTCAGATCTCTGCCAAGATGATACCTCTGATAATAGTGGAGTTTGGAGGATGCACTTGCCTTTTGGGTAAAATAATTTGAAATAATAACTTCAGAATAAATAAAAATAACTTATATATGAATATGTGCTATAGAGTGACCTGGAATTATTAGCTCACATTAAAGGCCCGATTCACCACTTTGCCCAGATGTTCAGTCTGTCGTTCTGTGTCTTTTGATTTGGGGATGGATAGAATTCTGTGATAATGAGATAATGCTGAACAACACTGAAATTGAGACCTCAATACCCGGAAAATACAGCATTTTCTTTCTACAGCAAGAAGTGGGAAAATTAGTTAACACCTTTCCTACCTTAGGGTGTAATTGGATTCAGAAAAAGGCTAACTTAAAGCAGGACCAGGTCTGACATCTAAAATCCTCACAAGATAACAAGAATCAGTTTGGTTTGTTCGCTGTCATTTCTCATTATAATCTTTGTCATGAGAATGGATTCATGTTGTGCCATTTTCTGTTCTTGTTACAATCTTTGTCACATGAATAAGATATCAGGATGTTAATGCCTGGTGTACCGTCTTCTGTGTGTGATGATACTGTACAAGACTACGCTGACCTTTGCAATATTATGTATTCTGATTGGTTGTTCATTTCACCTCTTTCCCACAAGTTAATAAGGCTGTAAAAAGGAGAGAACTGAAATGGCCAGCCAGTCAAATTATAGAATATTGAAAAGGTCAGAGCAGTACAGCACAGAGGAAAAAAAAAATTATGGAATATATGGTGCATTAAAATTCTTGTGACAATGATTATAACAAGAATGGGAAAGGATACCCATTTATGTTATATCAATCTGGAGAACCCCATAGGATGATATTCCTGAGACAGCAATCATTTACGCATCCCTGGAGCAGATGTATCTACACTGGTTTGTGCTTAAAAAATAATTGTATAGAAAAATATCCTACTACTCTTCAACAAGTAACTTTAAATGTAAGATTTTTAGCCTTAGAAAATGAGCATGAATGCTGTTGATATTTTTGTAGGATTTTATCTCTGAAATTAAGGTTCGTTACAAGTAAAATCTGCTGGGCAAAGATTTATGTCGACTCTCAATTTAACACTTTTTTTCTTCAAAGTAAAGTAGAAAAGTAGGACTGAATGAATTAACTTCTTAGAAAAATCCATTAGAATGTAGATTATCCTGAGGCAGCAGCTATGAGTTTATTTGAAAATTTTACATGATCTACACAAAACTTGGTATCTTGTTTCTGTTTTTTTGCTTGTGATACATGATGTTGGACAATATACAAAGAATCTTTCCTTCCCCTATATCTTCAGGGGTGAGACTGAAAGGGAGAAAGAGAAGTACTCACCAGAAATCCTGAAGCGATTGCTCTCAGGTGTGCAAAATGACTGCTCATTTTAAAAATTATTTTTGTGTATTTTGAAATGTTTCTTATAGAACAACTTACTAATTTTTGTTTAGTCTGTGAAGACAGATTTGGTTTAAGAGTCCACTTTATACTTTCTGAAGATGCATTATTTCACTTACAATAAAGTGAACATTTCATAGCCCAAAGCTAGAGTCCAAAGGCATCATTAACAAGGATGTCAAAGTGATCTAATTATTTTGGGAAACAGCAGAAATGAAATTTTGACCATTACTTTAAGATGAGCTTGAACATGGATGAAATAATCCTAAAATCAGCAGTTGTGCATGCTTAAGAAGAATCACCAATTCCTGGGCCCTGCCTTCGAATAGTTTTCTTTCGGTAGGTCTGGAGGAGAACTCAGGGAGGTGGATGTTGATGAAGTATACCCAGGTGATTTTGATATAGGTGAACCCTGCTGCACTAGGATAGACGACCCCATCTGCAAAGTGCTTAGTGTGATCCCAGGTTAAAGCCCAGTGGTGCAGATAACAGCCAAAGAGGTGGGTGAGGGGAGCTCCACTTCAGGCTCACAGTGCCTTGGGGGGCAGGGTGACGGGAAGTTGCGGTTCCAGAACACAGGAGCTTAACTGGATCTGCACTGTCCACTTATACTTACAAATAGGGTCAGCCCTGAGGAAGACCAGACAGAAATGGTCACCTCTGATAGGAAATTCTTATCACTGTAGCATTTTCTAGCTTGATTCTTGAGGCTGAACCAATGGGGCTGCATTTTCCAGCCCACTGAAACAAAGTTTATGCAGGGAAAGGCAGTAAAGCAAGACGCTCTCAAGAATCTGAGGACTTGCATTTTAAGAATTTCCCCCCAAGATCTCGGAACTCAAGCTGGTCAAGTTCAAGGGAAGAAAGAGAAAACAGAATAAAGTGGAGAAAGAGAGAAAATCTGTGTCCCGGGTTTGGGTTTTGAACCTGGAGGTTTGTGAGCTTCCCAGAGTGTTGAAGTCCTGTGGTTGCTCTAGGCCTATGGATTGAGCTGCATGTTAGTGAGGGTAAGGGAGTATTGGACTCACTCAGCTGTGTGGTTCCTGGAGATATACAAGTTCTTTTTTGAGCTGAACAAAATGATTATGTAATTGCATACTTCTCATAATTATTGAGTAATTATATACTTCTTATAATTACTGAGTAATCATTGTTCTATAACTAGAACTTAATGTTACAACTAATTGTATAATTACCATGTATTAATGTTATCTGGGAAACTTCGAATAAAGTGGTATTTAATATATTTGCCCCTGCCATGCCATTTTCAAAGCTAGCGAGAGTGTTTGTTTTACAGCTAGAAATTTTCTTCCAACACAAACAAAATATAAGGGAAAAAAACCCTCGACCAATATTATAATCCTAGATGTTAACTCTTTGTTCTTTGATTTGTACCTGACTTGAACTTTGTAAAATTGTATTCTCACATTAGGATTTTAGAACTTTCGTTGTTATTTTGCAATCTTCAATACTTTGTAAGGTATGCACAAGACCACTACTTCAGAGGCATCTCCCTGGGTCTTGCAGGATAAGCTGACCTTTTTGAAATTTTACAACTGGGTAATTGACAACAGCAGCCATTGTTTCAGCTTTAACTAAAAGTGCTTCCAAGGAGTTAGGTGTTATTGGAACTTGAGATCTTCAAATGCAGATAATAAAGATCTTTCTTGGATGGTGCTTACAAGGGATTCGTAGTAAATCTTAACCAGGATTTTTGAGTGCAGGAACTGTGTCTCGTACATCTTGAGCATATTGTTATCAGGACCTAGCAAAGCCTGCTCTCTGCATGCAGTTGGACTCAATCTGTCTAATCAGGTTGATGAGTTATAAAGAACCTGTGAGAGCTAATATAGTATCATTTGGAAATGTCTTTTCAAGGCTACTTTTCAGGTTTCAGAACTTCTTGTTTATGTGTGTTACATGTAGCCATCTGTGGTGTCTATTTCCATTTTAGGAACTTAAAACAATTCCTAAGCAGTGAATATATCTTTATTTTATTTTACTAAAACTGAATGGAAATTACTATCTCCACATCTTAGTCCCTAAGTACCATTTATTCATTGGGAATAAACCACTCCTTTGAATGTGTCAATTTCAGATTCAGAATAAAAAAACTCTTGCATGACACTGGAGGTTTCTTCTGGTCATGGAAATTACATAGCTTACATCTGTGTATTTTGCAGCAATATTTTTTTTCAGCTACACCCTTCTTCCCAAAGCTATTGTAAGTATCTTTTTAAAATTTTTGTCTACTTTTAAAATTTTTGTCTGCCTTACCCACATTGCATGAAAATGCTCATAACTGGATATGAGATCCTCTTTTATGTCATTTGATCTTTTCTTTTTTTTAAAGGCATTCATTTATTTATTTGAGAGAGAGAGAGAGAGCCAAGAAGAGAGCATGAGAACAGGAAGAGGGAAAAGCAGTCTCCCCACCGAGCAGGGAATCTGATGCGGGGCTCCATCCCAGGACCCTGAGATCATGACCTGAGCCTAAGGCAGCCACTTAACTGACTGAGCCGCCCAGGTGCCCCATGATCTTTTATTAATTATAGAGTTTGACATATAACCTGATGGGATAATGACCCAGTGGTAGCAGAAGTGACTAATGTTTTGTTCATCGAAAGGAATTAGAATTTTGACTAATGTATGTTGTTGGGTGGGAGAGAGGGAAAATGTAATAGGTAGGTAATTGCTATGGAGAAAGTAAACTACACAGTGCATAATTCTTAATCACTTGCTAGCTGTAAACATTTGTTTGGAAAGTATCAGTTATATTACAGCAAAAACAGTCACACTTCCTAACTGCTGTAGATGAATACCTGTTACATGCTGGGTAATGTAAAGAAATGATCTCACTTAATCTTCACAGTAACATTACAGTCAAAGTATGATCATTCCCAGCTCACAGATGAAAAAACACGAGATTCAGAAATGCTGAGTAACTTAGCAAAGAGCATACTCCTCAAGAATGATACGGACAGGCTCAAATGCAGAACTTCTGACAACCAAATTCATTTACTTTTCTTTGCACCATATTCTGCCTCAATACTGTGTCAAAATACAATATTTTTAAGATATTGCAACTATTAAATATTGTTTATCGTACATTGCAAGATCATTTTCGGTATGGCCATGTTTTAATTTTTAAGCATTTAACCAATGAGGATTGTGTCATTATCTGAAAATCTTGCAAATATGCTTTCCTCTTAAAGTCCAACATCATGTGTGTTTTTCATTTGCCTGTTATTCATTTGCCTATATTTGTAGAATTTGAGAGGAGGAAATTAAAGAGATACCATAAAAGTGTTTTGGCAAAGAAAAAAGGCTTTGTGAGCCTTACAATCTTAATGGCACTTGACTTCTGTGTTTTAAGAATAATGAGAACTTAATTTTTCTAAATTTCAGCACTCTTCTGAAAAATCCGCCTCATGTCAACTTTTCAGAGAAGCGTCGAACGCAGACAATGAAATAAATCTTAGGACAGGATTTTCAGTTGTAACCTTTTCCTTGTTTTAAGCCTAATTCCTAACTCTTCTGAACCTGGAATGTAAGTCATTTGTGTGAGAGAGTGACATCAAACCCTATTACTGAGCAGCAGTATTTTCCTGTATCTTAAACATGCTACTATTTGAGAATGGGTTTGCTCAAGTTTTGGAAGGATGGTCATGGTGGAGCTCAGTGACAGTACATGGAAGGTGATTCTTTTACACAGCCAGGCAGCCTCTGGAGTTGGGCATAGAGCTACAAAGGATCTTCTGATCAAAGTGGGCACAGACTGCTTTTCAAAATATTCTGGCCAATTCTGATTTAAAGAGGAAGTAGAGGGAAAGCAGTGAGCCTACATCTCAAGGAAAATGAGCAGCAAATACCCCAATTGATGACAAACGAAATATCTGATATGTATAATTTGAATATACTGCTTATATCCAGAACCTTTCTGGATGGGGGAAGGAGTGTGATTTCTTCCAGTCTGCACATCAGATAAAATCCAAGGATTAAAAACTCCCTCAAACAGTTGTAAATAATCCATCATGGGATCCATTAATATGTCTGTGCCATGTTTTTCCTTACATGCACAATACTTGTGAATGGCTTCACACTATCTTAGAATAACAGCTCAGTTATTTTTAATCACTGTGATGAATGAATGAACTCTTAAATGTACACTAATTTTAATAATTTTCTTTTTTTTCAGCAGACAATAACTACACTCTTCTGAATGGCACACAAGTCATGCACAGTGGTGAAGAGACCAACCTTTGGGTACTCATCGAGGGGCTGGTTCCTTTTACTGATTATATCGTACAAGTGAATGTTTCAAATAGCCAAGGCAGCTTGATAAGTGATCCTATAACATTTGCAATGCCGCCTGGGGGTAAGTCTATGAGCAACGTTGACTACATAAATTTATATCGTTGGCTACATAAATTTATATAAATGCCTCGCTACTAAGTCTCCACTGAGCACTTGTTTATAGTGAGAATTATTTTTTTTTTTTCAGAACTAGAGGCTCAATTGTATTTCTGGTTGTTTGGGTGTTGTTTTGTTTTGTTGAAACCCTTTTATTGATTTTTTTTATTGTTCTGTTGAGACCGCTTTCATCTTGCACTGTGTGTGTACAGAGGTAAATGTCATACACATGAAGCTCTTGTTTTGCATGTTAAAAAGATTGGGAAAAGGTTTTTGTTTGTTTGTGTGTTTCAGCCTTCATTTTAGATCCAAAATTTATATTTTCAGTTTGAGCTTTGGTTCCCATTCCTGATTTTTGGAAAAACCTTATCTATCTAAACCTCTCCATTTGCCAAAAAAGGACAGCATGCAACAAATAGAAAAGGAAAACTAGTCACCCCACTGAAAAAATACCTTGAACTCCCATGTCCTAATGATTAGGGTCCAACATTGTCACTTTCGTATTTGAAATGTGGTACAATCCAGATATTTTTATTTTAACTATTTGTGTAAGTAACTGACTTAACTTATTTAGAATTCTTATTTTGATCTACAGTCAACTCTACCCTCATTTTAACTCTTTGTGGGACTAATTGCTAAGAAAAAAAATTCCCTCTTAGATTCATATACACAGCCCTTGGACAAAAGAGCATGCCTCCAAGTAATAAGAGCGTGATTCACAACTGAGTGTTCAGGAATACATGTTTTCAAAAATACTAACAGCAGAGGACTCCAGAACACCCAATGGCTGTCTTGTAGCTCTACTTCAAAAACCAGTGTGCTCTGGACTAAGGGAGAATGTCACTATATCGTGAAACAGCAGGACTGGATAAATACCTCTTCTTTAGCAAAGGGTATAAGAGCAGTGAAAGCCTCATCACAAGAGGAAAATGAAGAGTTTAATTTGCAGTTTGTATAGGACACTTCTCCCCGGGAAAGATTTAATACCTGCTGTATCATTAAAGTCGCTCATTCTTATCTACCTTTCATGACATTATAAGACTTAATGAATAGATGTTTACCAAAACACCTGAAATTCTAAATGGCAGAAGCCACATTGCTCAGGAATGCTTGGAAGAGACAGTTGGAGCTGAATGACTCTGTCTTATTTCATAAACTGATAATAGAAAGGGGGGTTGAAATTAGGTAGGGGCTTGTTTAAGAATTGAGACTCAAAAACCAAAACAAAGCAAAATCAAGAAAAGAAACCTTAGATATTTGTCTTCATTTTTTTAATCAACTCAACATGCCAGAAAGGATAGAACATTTGATGACTCTATACCTTAGTATATAATACCCTTTATTCACATTTAGAAATTAAACAGTAATTAATGCTTTAATGGAGATTTTTAAAACATAGCGATACCTCCTTAACCGGATATGTGGGAATTTAATGAGTTATATATTCCTTTTATGGCATTCATACTGATTTAGATGGTTTGTAATTTACAGCGAGTTAAGTCACATTCATAAAATAGGGCCAATTTTATTCATGCACTTAGGAATGCCTAATAATGTGGGGTAAATATCTCTGTGTGCATGGGTACATACAGTTAGTTCAGTTAAACATCACAAATTTCAGGGCACCTGAGTGGCACAGTCGGTTAAGCAGCTGTGTTCAGCTCAGGTCATGATTGTGGGGCCCTGGGATGGAGCCTGGGGTCGTTGGGAGCCCTGCTCAGCGAGGAGCCTGCTTCTCCTCCTTACTGCACCCCCCAACTACCCCCAGCCCACTCATGCTCCCTCCCTCAAATAAATAAAATCTTTAAAACAACAACAACACAGCTTCTAATGCTAACTCAGCATACAGTCTGTGACCGTATCTGTCAGTGGTTAGTAGAAGAATTAATATTATGCAAATGGGAAGAAATTAAAATTTTCTTTCTAACAGTATAGTAGACCTGAAATCAACTGCCAAGTTTACTTTTATCTCTACTCCGTGGTTGCTTAGTCATGCCTCTGTCATGCCGTTCTGCAGGCTCATCTCTCTGGGCATGATGTCATCATTCACTTTCTAAACTCAGAAATCCAGATTTGGGGAGATGGCCCTTCACCAACAGAAGAGGCAAAATGTCTTCAAAGACAGTGATTTGCTCAAGTTTATTGCAGCCATTAGGACATACTTTCTTTTTTCATCATTAGATTGTTGTTGATTACAATTAGGAAACTTATAGCTTTGAAATTATCTTTTTTATGACCTTGTGGCAGTTTAAAGGTGACACCTCATTGATTAAATAGGTTTTAGTTCATGCTTCCTTTTACTTAATGATCTGAAAACATATTATCCTGATTTACACATAAAATCATGCTGAAAAGCATGTGGCATTCACTAGAATATGTGTGTTTAAGTAGAATTAAATTAGTACTGAGAGTTATTAAAGAAATCTTCCATGCCTTTGTCCAGTGAACTGTGCTTCGTACCGAAATGAATAATAAATGAACCGATGTACAGAAGTGAACCAACTTATGGGCAGAGAAGGTTCTATATGCTATTTACTTTTCCATTATATTTGGATTGTTACCATTTTTGCCGTTTCCTTGATTTCAAATACTAGGTCTCCTTTTTGGTGTTGTGGAATTCCTACTATACTTTGAGTGCTGAATTATGCAAGATTTGTAGTGATAATACCCTTAGCTATGTTTTCTTCTCAGTGTAGTTTGAAAATATAATAACAGAAGGTTTGGGCCAAATAGAAATGCTAATTTTTTTTCTTGATCAAATGTTCGTTATCAAATGTGACCGCGAAAACTGCCTTGACCCCCTAGTTCTGGCCAAATCCTACTCATTTTTAAGGTCCCAACCTAGAAATAGGTCTTTCAGAAAGTTGTCTTTTACCGACCTCAGCTGAGATAGGGCCGCTAGGTGTCCTAGAGTACAATCATGTTAGGTTGAAATGGCCTGTCTGATGGGACTGTCACAATCACTGGTTATAAGACCCTACACAGCAGGGGCTGTTTTGTATTTGTGTTTTGATCTTCTGTGCCTAGACCCAACCTAACACATCGTAGGTTCATAATGAATAATCAGTGAGTGAATGAATGAATGAATCAATCAAGATAGCTTAATTAACAGTTTTAAATTGTAAGTTATCATTGCTTGGGCCCGTTCATGCCTCATCTTTATCTGAGCAACCTTATATTGTAACCAGCTGTGGAGAATGTGAACCCCTGTGCACACTGTTGTCCAAGTAGGGGTGCTGTGGCTATGCAGATGTAACTGAGGGCCCAAAGGAGGGCAAGAGAACGGAGGTAAATATTCTCGAATTGCACCAACCCATCACTCTTTGATTCCATCCCTATGGTGGTTATTCAGGTAAGCATAGAATAATGGACAGTTTATGTGGGAATTTGGAAAGAAAAGGTAGGGGCACAAGGTACAAAAACTTTTCCCTGGTACATCATCTCTTCTTTGATGTTTGTGAAACATCTTACTTGATACCAGCTTTCTTTATTTTTATTATGAGAAAAAAAAAAAGATTTACATGCAGTATATACCTCAGTAAAGCTGGGGAAAAAATTTAAAAAGCAATCTAACAGTATCTCATCCCAAACCCTAGTTAATTCCATCAGATCTTCCTGTTTCGTTGCTCTTGTATTATTTAAGAAAATCAATTTTATTTTAAAAAGTAAGGCTCTCAACTTTGACTAAACAAATAAAAAAAAAGAATATGACTAAACAATCTGATAAACACAAATTATTTTGAAGATGAAGATGAAGACAATTAGGATCATACAAGAGCTCAGCACATAGATACACAGTGGCAAATCCCAATCACACACATTTTTTTATTTAAAAAATTCATTTGAAATATTATTTGGTCAACTGGAGGAGTCTGGGGGTTATTTTTCCTTCATTTCTGTAGCATATTTCCACCCACTTCCATGCTCAGGTTTTTGTATTTCTACAACTATTATATTATTTGGTTGTTTGTAATAACATAATACTCATATTTAGCACTAGGATACTCTTAGAAATGAAGAATATATTTAATCTGAGCTCTTGAATAGCATTATAGTGAAAGTTCAAGAGTTCTAGGGAAAAAAATTAAAAAAATAAAAACGGAATCCAAATGTTAATCCATAAATATGAAACTTTCCTATGACCTTTACCCTTTCAAGGTCTGGAGTTACTAATGGGGTTAGGATTTCAACTCTTAATGGGGCTCAGTGCATTAGTGTTTTGTATGCATGGAATTCAGCATTCAGTTTAATAAGTGGTTGACATTGGTGATGTCCCTTAATTTGCTTAAATCTAATTGGCTCTTTTATCAGTCAAACCTGTATGGATTGGCAATTGATCAGAAAGGGTCAGCCATGACTCTGCATGTCGTTAAAGGATGGACCCCCCCTCCCCATTAAAGCCACAGTTGCATGATAATAAGCAAGGGAAGAACAAATGAGCTTAGAGGCGGAAGGCAAAGAAGCTTAGAAGTTTTTCAGGATCTTCAAGTTCAGAACAAAGGCATTATAGAGTATATAAATTTTAAATACACTGCATTTTGCCTCCAGACTTAAACCTTTTTTTCCAGATGAACTGAAATCTTGTCTGAAACTGTCTTTGTTACATCAAAGACCTACTCAGAAAGCTAAAAGAGACAGAAGAAGCATAAAAGGGCATAGTTTAAAATGATTAGTGACAAATTCTATACTGACGAGCTAGAAACAGATTTTTTGTGAAACTTTTATATTTTTCCAAAAGGAATAATTTTATTCTATTTATCTTTCTCTGAACTGCTTTATTGTAACAGTGAAAGGAACTCAGAGCCACCTGAATTTGTGAACTTAATCTGGTGTTCTAGGATGGTAAATAATTTGTCATTTATGCCTTCAATTTGATGAGAATTATTATAACCCACAGACTTCATGAAAAAGACTAAGCTTGAGGAGCCTGTTTCTTTTCCAAAGGAGGGTGATTAGAAAATCAAAAACTGAGCAAGGCAAAATGGTTGTGAGTGGCTTCTTTTAGAATTTGTTTGAGTTTGTCTCTCCTTCCCTTGACCACCCCCCCCCCAGCACACCCCCCCACCTTAAACAGCAATGAAATAAAAGGAGGGCATCCATTGGGAATTAATAGTTAGGTACATTGTAAAAGTGTAGACTTTGGAATCCCACAGACCTAGATTTGAATCCACCTCCTTCACTCACTGGCTGTGTTGCTGAGCAACCTACAGATATATCTGGTTACCTCAGTTTGTTCATCCATAAAACTAGCTTAATGGTAATTCCCACCTGGTCGGATTAGACAACACAGTGTATGTTAACATGCTGAGCACAGTGCCTGTCTTGATAGATATTTGGTGCTCGCTGCCTTCTTTGTTCTATTTCACTGTTTAAGACCCTTTTTGAGACTCTTGTGATACTGTGATTCAGAAGAAATACATGTATGGTCTTGTCCCCATTTCTGGCAGAGAGCTCCTGAGTCCCTGGGAATTTCCTAGGTGATAAGGAAGGATAAAGGTGTCTCTTGTTATGTTACTAAGGCGACTTGTGGTCCTCACCTAAGGGTGGGGGTTGGTTGCCAGTGGTGTCAAGCAAATGGTTAGAGAATTGGAACTTTATTTAAGTCCCACCCCCTGTCCTCCGAGGAGGGGAAAGGGTCTGGAGGTTGGCTCAATCTCCAGTGGTCAGTTATTTCATCAATCATGTCTGGGTCATGAAGCTTCCATAAAAACCCATATGGATGAAGTTCAGAGAGCTTCCAGGTTGGTGAACACCTGGGTATTTGGGGAGAATGGCCAGTTTAAATAGGGTGAGGAAGCTCTGAGTCCCTTCCCATATACTTTGCCCTATGCATCTCTTCCTTGTGGCTGTTCTGGGTTATATCTTTTGTAATAAACCAATAATCTAGTGAGTAAATCCTTTGTAATAAACCAGTAATCTAGAGAGTAAATGAGTTTCCTGAGTTCTGTGAACCATTCTAGCAAATTAATCAAACCTAAGGAGGGGGTCACGGGAGCCTCAGATTTATAGCTGGTCAGAAGCACAGGTGACAATTTGTATGTGTGGCGGCAGACGGAGCAGCCTTATGGGACCGAATCTTTAACCTGTTGATTCTAATATTATCTCCAGGTAGATAGTGTCAGAACTGAGTTGAATTGTAAGACATCCACCTGGTGTCCAGCACCATTGGACTTTGGGCTGCAGAAGCCTTTTACCTCTGAAAGCTGGATAATATCCTAAAGGGAGGACAAATGAAAATCAGGTTCTTTACACTTGCTGGGAAGACCTCCTACATTTCGTCTTCCTATGTCCTAATCTCTTCCTATATTTATCCCTCAGAGCATTGGCATAAATACAGTCAGGCCAGTAGCCCTGCTAAGGGGTACTTGTGATATGTATTGGATGATGAAGTAAAGCAAGAAGGATGAAAAGTAATTTTCCTTTTGAAATAGCTTAAATATCTTCCTCCATGACCTCTGGATCATAATGTGCAAATGATTTTTACATCAAGCTCTCATTGGTTATCTTGGGATTTCAGTGGGCAGAAAAGCAGCACATTTTTTCTTAATAGACTCTCTTCTGTATTCATACCAGGCCACTTATTACATACAATTTTTATGATTATTTTTTATTTCCATTATATGTATATTTTATTCATAAGTGAATGCTTTCCTAACTTTGTTAATGCTAGCCAAAAGGAGGAGTTTGGAATTTTTGCTACATGCTTTTCATCATTTCCTAATTTTCCTTAAATATATTTTTTAAAAAGTTGAACCTTGGAACTGAAAATGTATTTCATTTTTCATTGAGTAGGAAAGCTTAGTAGTTGTCCAGACAACGCACTTCTGAATAACTAGACGAAATCTTTACTTTTTGAAAAGTAACATAATGTTTGCCCAATAATGGCGCTAAAAGAATGATATATGGTAGCCACTGATTTTTTATAGATTGAAGTATGGAATTAATTTTTGTTTACATTAAAAGACTGGAATGCTTTGACACTTTTGTGTCAAACTATGTAACAAACCACCCCAAAACTTAGTAATTTAATACAACTACTCTTTAATATATCTCACGATTGTACAAATCATCAGTTTGGGAAAATACAATGAAGTCTCCTGGAAAATATACCAAAGTGTCAAAATTTTGCCCCTGAGCTAGGATAGTTGAGTATCCATCTTGGTAAGTTACAGAATAAATGTAAATTTAAAAAACTAATTTAGTGAATGCACTAAGAGATAGTAGGTAAGGAAAGTACCTACTGTATACCAGAAGCAAAAGAAAAAACCTGAAAGGGAGCTGAGTGATGACCTACCCTAGGGGCAGCCTACCCTAAGAAGAGGGAGGGGACAGCTATCAAATTCTTCTCTGAGGTGACTTGTTACAATAGCTCTGCCTTTGAAAGAAAAAGAGAAAGAAAGCATTGATTCTATGCCTTCAATTGATTAGGAACTGAGTCTGAGGGTTTTTTGTTTTTTGTTTTTTTTTTTTGGCACGACTTGCTCAGTGGATTTGGTTTTCTCCTTCAGTTTTTAAAGGAAAGTACGGAATTTTCTCTCCTTTTTTTCTCCTCTCAACAGAAATCCCTAAGACCATTTAAAGGGAATGGTATGGTAGTTCTATGGACCTAGCATAAGGTGAATGGCATCATTTTAAGATGGAATCTCTAAGACAATTAGAAGGAATTAGAAGCTCAAAAGGCAGGAAGACCAAACAAACAAACAAACCAAAAACAAATCCGCACACAAAATAAGAAAAATCGCAAAGGCAAACTCCATTGTATCCTACACTTGCCTTAATTTACACAGCCCTCATTTGCTGTAGCATCGAGAACTATAAACTCTTTCTAGGCTTTCTAAAATCTCTATTTAGCACAATGCCAAGAGGCTACTTTCTTGTGTTTTAAGTACTAAAACTAAAAATCAATAGTACTAAAAATTGTAAAACTTTACTCGCAGTGTGCAAGCGATGATTCCATCAGCATGTGTTTTCTGTTTTTCATCTGCTCTGAATCCAATTTATTTGTAAGGTGTTTAAGTCAAAACTTCAACATGCCGGTGGCCATGAGGTATCTTAAAAATGAAAAAAAATCCAAAGGAAAGGAAATTTTAAAAATAAACTGTAGGTTGGAAACCGAAAGAAAGAAACAATAGGCTAAGATGTTAGCCTAACTAAGTAGGTGAAGATATTACCTTATCCAGGGGGGTTGGAGGAAGGAGGAGATTAACTGCCCTTTCTAATGTAAAAGTCACAATGAAGATACAAGATTATGAGGACTAGCCCTCTCTAAAACAGCAGCATTCCACCAAGTAAACAGATGGTTTGTCTTCCCCTTCAGTATATTAAAGGCCTCACAGTGGAAATTGCATTCAGTTCACATGAAGCTTTAGAGTAGTTGCACATAATGTTGTACTTCTGTGCATGTCTTCCAAACATGCTATTTTTTCTCCGGGAAAAATCAGCCTATTGACAGTAATAAAGCAGACAGATTCAATGAATAAATAGTATTTAAATTCTTAATAAAATAAATAGTGTGCTTTTGAAAACATAAACCATTTCGTTCAGCCTATGCTCAATCCCAAGTATGTTATGAGAACAGAACCCAAGAATTTACAACTGTCTCAAACTTGCCGTCAAATCCTTTCATGAAAACTCTTACCTTTACCTTTCTTTAGAATTGTTAGTTCACTTTGCTCTTTGTGTGTGTGTGTGTGTGTGTGCGTGCATACTTGTGCATTTGTAAGACTACATTGCATACACCGAGGAGGATAAATTTCCATGTCATAATTTGTGAAATTTTCCTCACTTTGCATGTCACCATCTTGACAATGAACTTCCTCCTTAGAAAAACACTTTAGAAAGGGACTGACTTCTGAGCCATGGAGAAGATGGAAGTGAACTTTGAAGTGTGCTTACCATGGACTCAACAAGCCTCCAGCAAAGGGCTGCCAGCTTCCCACATTTGCATACTCTCCTGTGGTTTGTATAGAAATACACACGCCCACACACAATTAAGTGCTATCTTTAGAGCATCCTGGGGCAAGAGAGAGAGACCAAAAAAAAAAAAAAAAAAGTAAAAGAAATCACATTTTTCCTACTTTACCAGGGGAGAGAGGTGGGAAATATTATCTCTTTAAGTTCCATTGATATTTAAAAATCATATTTTTAAAAAAGAATAAGTACAATTCCCCTTTCTGTTTTTTTTATCTTGGAATAAAGGTTATCTATAACTTTAAGGTTAAAAAAAAATCATGTCTGTCTGACTGCCTCTGCAGTTTGAAAGCAACTTGAAGTTTTATTTGAATTCTTATAGAGCCCTAAAGAAATTTTGCTTTATTTTTTTAAAAAATAATATCTTATTCTTTCCTTTTCCTTTGTTATCTTAGACAGAATCTGTGCCTGACTTGCATAAAATTCTATGAACACTTACTTGTCTGTAAAAACACCTTTACAAAAGGGAGACAAGTTCTTAATATACCATAGGTTCTTGAAGACCATATTTCCTATCCTTTTCATTCATTAGGAACTTCAAGAAAATCCTTATTGTATCTCTACAAAGGGACATAGATCATCCAGAGTCTAAAGGTTCTAGAATTTTGTAAAAACTTCATGAAGAATAGATTGTGATAACAGTAAACAAATTCACTGGCCACAATGATACTCATGATTATTAATTAACTGGGACAAATGGAACTAGGAATGTGTATACATTATGAGAGCAATCCTTCTCTTTACACCTCCACAATCATTTCGGAACTCATACCATCTTGGGTTTATTTAAAAGTCTCATATGTGTGTATCATGCTTATGTCCTAGAGTCTAAATCCATGCTGAGGACAAAATGTGTGGATGTGTGGATGAATGGTGGTAGATAAAGGAGTCATAGTGGATCTGCTCTCGTTTTCTCCTTTTTTTTTCCCCTCCCTCCCTTCTTCCTTTTCCTTCCTTCCTTCCTTCCTTCCTTCCTTCCCTCCTTCCTTCCTTCCTTCCTTCCTTCCTTCCTTCCTTCCTTCCTTCCTCTTCCTCTCCTTCCCTCCCTCCCTGCCTCATTCCCTATCTTTCTAGATCTCTCTCCCCATTTGCCATTTATCTTGGCTCTGGACACATAGTGGGAAATTAGTAATGCTTACTGTCAT
Source organism: Vulpes vulpes (assembly GCF_048418805.1). Lineage (NCBI taxonomy): Eukaryota > Metazoa > Chordata > Mammalia > Carnivora > Canidae > Vulpes > Vulpes vulpes. The sequence goes on along the minus strand of NC_132784.1, from coordinate 102,614,820 downwards.
GCCCCCAAGGGAGTTCATAGTGCCCTGGTATTATTTTTGCACTCAACATGTCTTCACCCTTCCTGCTCTTTCTTTTGATTACAGTGCTTACATTTCCCTCTGGGCACCCTGGACTCTCATGCTCAGAACATGTGCGGTGTGTGGAGTTGACTCTATCACCAAGTCCAGCCATTGAGACCATCATATTCCCCTGACCACAGTGATATTTTTTCAGGAATTATAGATGTTCCAACTAGAGGTAATGAGATACCAGTAAACCAGTGTAGCCAACAGAAGTATATGCTTGGTTCTGGGTTTGAATCTGAAGTTTAGTTGGATCTCCTTCAGGTCATTTTGCCCCTCAAGGACTCTGTGAATGTAGCCAAAAATGGGAGAGAGCAGAGGGGATTTGAGAGAAGGAAGTAGACTGGATTCTGGAGACATCTCCTGATGCCTTGAATCCAGTTCTGAAAGCAACTATTTCCCTAGATTTTTCTATTATGAGAGCCAAACCCTTTCATTATTTAAGCCAGGATGTGTTGGGTTTTCTGCCACTTGAGAATAAAAGCGTTCAAACCACAGGATGCTTTAGAGAAAGGAAGAAGTAGAGAGAATTTGGGGAACCCTCTTAACTTCCTGAAAATCACACCAATCTGGTGACTCAATGTATGTGTTGGCTTCTGTTTGAGCTGTCAAACATGGAAGCCTCAGGAAGCAAACATGATGAGAAATGAAATAATAATGACTAAGGTGATAAAATTGCTGAGCCCATTCTGAAGGTCCTCTTCAGAGCCACTTCGTAGGGCAATTTTCTGAGACACTTGTCCTCTGTTTTCACGTCTCTGAGCCCTGAGCTCTAGCAATGACACTTGCACCAATTAGCTATTGGGTCTGCTTTAGGCGACTTGCTTGCTTGATTCTGATACCAGTTCCTCATCTCTAAAACGGCAGACTTGAATGAGTCCAGTGGTGCCACAGTGTGATCCTGGGAAGGGAGCATCACCATTGCTTGGGAACTTGTTTGAAATGCAGATCCTGGAGGCACCTGGTCACTAAGTCGGTTAAGCAAAGAACTCTTGGTTTGGGTTCAGGTCTTGACCTCAGGGTCCTGGGAGCTGGACCTTGTGTCCAGCTTGTGTCCCTGCCCAGCTGGAAGTCTGCTTCCCTGCTTTCTCTCCCTCTACCCCTCCTCTTGCTTGTGCGCTCTCTCTCTCTCTCTCTCTCTAAAATAAATAAATATTTATTTTAAAAGAAGTACACAGATTATGGAGCCCCATACTCAGTCTGCTGAATCAGAAATTTGGAGGTTGGAGCTACATGGTCTCTTTTTTATTAGATGCCTCTCCCCACCCCCCAGGTTAAATTTGGATGCAGGGCCTATCTGGACACCCACCCAAATTTGAAAATCACTGAACTAGGTCTCTAGAACCTCTTCAAAGGAAAAAGAAAGACACAATCTCATCTGTGACTCTGCCACACTTAATAATTGAGATGCAGAATTGCTAAGGGAAAAATGGGTGAAACAGGTGCCTGCACTTAGCTTGGCTTTGAATATAGATGTTCCATCCTCAGGGCCAGAGGCCTTCCCACTGCGAGCAGCCGGCCAGTCTCTCAGCCTCCCTGAGTGGGACAGGAAGAGATGCCATGGATAACTGATTCCAGATGTGGAATCCTACTTGTGGCACCAGGAAGCAACAGGCACCAAGTTTTATGCACTGACGAACACTAATCAGCCCTACTGTGATGCTGCCGTCAGCTAAATTTCCTCTGCTCTTCGATTCCTTCACAGAACATCTGTTATAAGGAGCTCCACGTAATGAAAACCTGAGCCTCTTCCCTCTGGGGGATTTTCTTTAACGAGCGTCTTGTGGCTGCACCTCCACTGTGGGATTTTGAAATGTGTTCTTCGAGTCAGTTACATCTTTATCCTGAATTCCAGGATTTGCTGGCTATCAGACCTCATCGTTAAGATTCTTCCTTCTAGGAGTTCACAAACACAGCTCCACAGAGGCTGAGAGAGGCTCCAGTTGCCTAGAGAACAATTAGGACCGTGCAATTTTTCATTTGATAAAAATAGTTCATCTTGGCTGTGGTGACTACCCACACTTAGAGAGCTCGCACTAGGTGCAGAGGCTCCTTAGCACCTACCAACTCATTTCATTCTCGCACACTCTAGAAAGAAGTGCTATTATTATCTCTACTGATACATGAGAAGGCTCAGGGAAAGAGATTGTCTTGCAACTAGATTGTTAAGGTCATATGCCTAGTAAATGGCAAGACCATCTTCAACCCTGAAGATAGAAACCTGGTTCTGAGCCACTGCTTTCCTGTTCATTTGAAGTACCCTCCGCTGATGCCTCATATCCTCTCTTAGCAGAGGTAGCACAGATTTCCAGGCTCGGCTAGTCAACAAGGGTCTAATGATGTGGCTTGACTCTACCGTCATGTCAACTAGAGTTCCAAGGGTTTCCTTTGGGTGAGATACCAGGTGTTCAAAACCTGTCGCCAATGCACTGGAAAGATCCCCTCAGTGAACTACATGACCCATGCATTTAAAGTTTACATCCTAATGAGAGGGGAAGATTTCAGTTAAAACAGATTTTTACAGCCTTGCAAAGGATTAAGCAAAAGCAAGATACTCTGTGAATACTCTATAACGTTGAATAGACAGCAAAAATTAATCAGTTGGACCGTCTGTTCCCAGCAAGGAGAAAAGTACTTACTTGCTCACCAAGTATTTTGACCAACTTCTTTCATATTTGCTTGTGAACTTCCAAGATGAGCTCTAATTAGATGAACAGAATATTAAAATAACCTCTATTTATTTATTTAGGAGAAAAGACTCATTTAACTTTTCTGAAAATATTTCTCTTTCTGAACTTTTAGCACTCCAGTGACATGCATTGTAAGTTACACTTCTTTCTTTGGCTTGTGATGGAAAATTTAAGTTTTCTGATCTGTTTTCCTGTCACAGAGGCTTTTGTTTAGGTATGAAACAGGAAATCTCATTAGAACTTGTTCAAATACATTTACCCAAAACATTAGTGTTTAACAGTGGTGTCACCATTGCTAATTACTAAGTTGTCCTTTCTTTGGGCCTATATTGAATTGAATTGAATTCTTTGTGTTAATGCCCTCTGTATCCTAAGGGAAATGAATAAACGTGATCTTCTGATTGTGCATAATTTGTACTCCTAACAAAGAGAGACTTCATTTATCAGATACTATTAATTTCAGAAAATTAAAAAAAAAACTTTATGAAAAGAAAGAAAGAAGCTTATATTTGTGAAAGAAAGATGAGTGAATCCTTTCTCCCCATATTAAAAATTTTTTATCAGATTTATATATATTTATATAGATTCTGTTAAGAGTTTATTAGATTAAACATCAGATTAAAAAGATGTTGGATGAGGACATGTATTCACAAGTGGAATATTGGAGAACCTGGGAGTGTGACCAGTGTGAGTGTGTAAGAGAATCATTCCCTGGAACAGTCATGGGAATGACCATCCATGTCCTCAGGGCCATCAGAAAGGAGGAGCACCTGCCTCATTGGAGTGAGCAGGCATGACCACACAACAAGGCTCCAATCTTTGTTCACATAGTTGACTCTGTAGAGTCTCAGGTGACCATGTCTCTTAAATTGTGCATCTGTTAAGCACATACACTGTAGTTCTGTGCATCTAACTGAATTTTAACTTAACCTACTACCCACCATCCCCAGTGTGTCCATGCACTGGTTGTGTGATGTCGAGGAAGTTATCTCCTCTCTAGGACACAATTTTTAGCTCCTCTCTAGGTCACAATTTTTCATCTGTAAAAGGAGTTCCTAATCCTCTAACCATCCTCAGTGGGTTTTGGTTGGGGTCAAAGGACATGCACACAGAGAAGATCACTGGGTACAGAAGTAGCTGCTTGATGATTTGTCTGAAGAATATAAAATATGATCTATAATAAGCACCAAGCACAGAATATATATAAATTATCACTATTTATGTTGCAAATTAAACCAACCTCTAAACATCTAAATTTTTATTTTCCTTGATGATTCTAACAACTGCCTCTTAAAGCTAAATGTGAGGAAACAGCAGACTGGTTGTGGTATATTAAATATAAGTGAGGACTAATTTGAGGATCAAAGGTGCTCTTTGGGGGATATCACTCGCCTGGTAGGAAAAGCATTAGCTGTCTCCCTCTGTCTCATGTACTTGTACTCTCTGTCTTGGAAATATCCTTCCCCACAGTTCCAGAATCTTGATGTTTAATTTAACACAAAGGTCTTTGAGAAGCACAACAGGGGGTTGTTTCTGGTAGTTCTGGCATTGAGGAAATTGAAATGTACATGTTTTTTCTCATTTATCAAAGACAGGCAAGAATCTAAACTGACATTTTATATCAAATGAATTATGAACTGTGTACTTTGTACCTAAGGGAACAACAACTAAATTGGAGTTTGGGATAAAAGAGAGAGAGAGAGACAAAAGTAGGTTTTTAATAAAACATACAGTAATTTCTGTTACTCCATCTCATGGTGACATGGCCAAACAGTCTTATTTTATAACTGGTGAATGGAAGTAGGCTCCTCGGAAATCGGTAAGATTTAAATATATTTGAGAGATTTTTCTCAGAAAGGATTAAATTTCTTCTTGTGTAGCTAGGTTTTACGAACAGTGAAACATTCTTGATAATCTAAAGTTAACTTTTACCTTTTTTGTCAATGCCCTCTTTATTAGAAAAAATAAATAACATTTGCAAATTCTTTGTCCAGAAAAAAGATAAGACTAAAAGTTGCTTTGAGGAATAAATATAGTATACAAGGTAAAAATAGCATGCATGAAAGTACGATATTCCATATCTCCTCTATTTATCTGTAACCCACACATACACATATGCACACCCACACACAAGCAAATTATCCTAGTGATTAAGAGCTTGGATTCTAAAATCAACCAATTGGATTTAAAACTAAATTTCTCCTCTTACTAGCCTGTATGATCTTGAACAAGTTATACAATCACACTTTGCCTCAGGTTTTTCTTTCCATAAAATGGGAGAAATCGTAGTCATAAGGTTGACACTGAGAGAATTTAGTATGATAAATGCTTGCAAAGGATGTAAGATGCTTGGACACATAATAATTGTCTATTTCATTGCAAAGTTATATCCTTTCCATTGTACATAAGAAGATTGAATAGCAACAAATTAGCTTCGCGCTTTTCAGTGGCTACTGATTCCTGATATATAGGAGACATTTGAATTAAACTTTTAAGGTAAAAGAAGATCCTATCGTGTCTGTGCAATATGCCCCAATAATCATTTTTTAAATTATTTATTTATTTATTTTTTAAGATTTTTTTATTTATGATAGATACAGAGAGAGAGAAAAAGAGGCAGAGACACAGGAGGAGGGAGAAGCAGACTCCATGCCGGGACCCTGATGTGGGATTCGATCCCAGGTCTCCAGGATCGTGCCCTGGGCCAAAGGCAGGCGCTAAACCACTGAGCCACCCAGGGATCCCCCCAATAATCATTTTTAAAATTACAAATTGAAGATTCTTGGGATGACATTTTCTCAAGGTTGTTACCAGTGTAATAGAGGAATATTTAGTTTTGACATTTCTAGATAAAGCTATGTTTTGATTATTGTGCTTTGGTCAAAAGTAGTAGATATTCTAATTTGTGCTACATATAAATTCAAGAAGTATTATTAATATTAATACATTTGTTTCTACTTCCGAATTTCCTCCAGGTTTATAAGCCTAAAACTGAGAAATTTCCTTCCTATTCATGCCATAGACTTTCTGATACTAGTGCTATACTGGATAGCAAGTGTGTGGCTAAATTACTAAAATGGTAACTCACTAATATTTTGATTATAGATTTTATTCACATGAGCTTGATTACCTAGTTATTAATCATTATTGTGGTTAAATGAGTATCAATTTTTTATTCTCAAATTTTCTACTACTTCATGAGCTGAAACCAGTTCTTATAAGTCCTTCAGGAATTTTTACCTTGATAATGACTATTATTTTACTCTCCTTAATAGGGAATGTGAAATCAATGGCCTATTGAAGTAAAAGGATGTCCCACACAGAATCTTGCAGTTTTAAGACTAGATCTAGTTATTCATTGAGTAACTAATTAATCAATTTGAATATTAGATCCAGTCCCATTGTTAAGATGGCTTTTATAGGGCTGCCTAGGTAGCTCAGTGGTTGTCTGCCTTTTGCTTAGGTCATGATCACAGGGTCCTGGGATCAAGTCCCACATCAGGCTGCCTGCAGGGAGCCTGCTTTTCATTCTGCCTGTATCTCTGCCTCTCTGTTCCTCTCATGAATAAATAAAATCTTAAAAAATATATATGGCTTTTATAACCAATCCCCTTTCTTTCATTAAATGACTAAACTTTTGTTAGCTATTCAAAGATCGCTTAACTTCTTGATTCTTGATATTCCAGAATAGTAAATTTGGTTGCACCTGTAAGAAAGAATACTGGTTCTAATTCTAAAATGCAATAGTTTGTTTTCTTAATTACCTTTTTTTTTTGTAACTACTCTTATCAGACACATTCAACAAATGAGTATTTTGTGTACTCTTTCTAAAGAGACTGACTTTGACGTAGCTTAATTTACTCATTGTTAAAATTTTTTATTAACCTTGCTAAGCACATTTATTTTATTTTTTAGCACATTTATTTTTAATTTTACAAATGGAAGATTCCTTAGGGAACTATTTTAATGAAGTAAGTGAACAATATTTTAACTAAAAATAGGATCGACTTAATCTATTATTATTTTTGTTGCATATATTTTAAAATATTTTTCCAATTGAAGATACAGTCTACACAAAGGGCTCAAGTAATCAGATTCTCAAGGAAAAGGAATTTAATCTATGTGACCTGGAAACTAACTTGGATGAATATGATGGTATTCAAAATAATAGGAATACTTAGGAACACTCTAAGGAATACTAAGAGAAATTCAAATGTCACAAGCAGGGCTGAAGTAGAGTCTAACTCTACAAGGGAAAAGAAGAAAATTTGGTTGGTGGTTTGAGATGTAACAACAAAAAAATTCTTCTGGGCATTATGACCACCAACTTCGGGGCTTCTAATTAGCCTGACAAAGTGACAGTTCCACATTCTAGTTGAACAAATAATGTATCTAATGAAACTCAAAATCCCGATTTTTCTTTGAGCACAATGAACTACATCACTCACAGCTTTGGGGTATTTCAAAATTAACAAAGGATGACTTTCTCGCCTGTCTGATGTTTCCTGGTTAACAAATTCACTGGAAAACTGTCTTGCAGAGTAATTTAAGCAACACTTTAATCTTAAACCACAAAGGGAGGTGGAGTTGGAGGTATGTTGCCATGGTCCTATGGATGCTAATGTGAAGTGGAATCTTTTGTTTCTCAAAATGGTCAATAGCAATTAGTATTCAGTGGTGTCTTTTTATTCTGGTGCCCTTGACCCACCTTTGCCACCCCTTTCTATATTACTCCTATTATAAACTGTAACTGGGGATATCCTGGCTTCTTTTCCATTCTAATTAAAGTACTCTTACTGAACACGGGGACAATTTTTCATTTCATGAGGAACAATTATTAGAGCTAGGTGAGATCTGCCAATTGGGTTTCATGTAACTTTTGACAAATATTTGCACCAATTTTTGACTGCTGTATTCTCGCACCAGTGAAATGTTGGTGAGATTTTGGATTTACCTCAGAAAGGTAGAACCAAATGAGTCAGTGAAAGAGCAGAGGCAAATGTCATACTATCTTCAGCTTTTACTCAATAATATACTCTAAAATATTTTATTTTGTCATTGAGCTGAGAGGTAAGTGCTGGATTTTTTTTAAACAAAAATTTATTTTATATCTATGCTTTCTTCCTAGGGCTTTGTCTTAAATACTCCTCTGCTGCACTGGTAACAACCTTGAAAAAAACATCATCCTTTCTTGAGTTTGGGTCTATAATGCCTATAGCCATTGTTATGCATCTTATTTTTCTGTTTTTTCTCAGGAGACCTTTCTGAGAGCTTTCACAAAAAAGGGTGCCTTGACAAGTAAGAGAAAAAAAATCCTGATAAACAAAGATATAGAGAGACTGAGACAAAGAAGGACACAGTTTCTTCAAGTGTCTACTTCAAATAAACCTCCTCAAAATTTAAATGACATAATTATTTAAAAAAAAGAACCTCCAAAAATGTTTTACTTCCTTTTGAACATCCTAGCTCTAAGATTTCTCCGCCCTTCAAAGCAGTATCCAGACTGAGTTGGTTCTTTAGAATCCTGTGAGGCAGATGGGGAAGAGGCAGGTAAAGGAGGCTAGCCACACTCTGCCTCCAAAGAGGGTCAAGATTTTGGCTTGACTAGGTCACTATAAAAGGCATTCTTTAAAATAACAGGAGGAAGCTTACGTTTTGGACATAGGTTGCTGGATTCAAACTCTCACCTCAACAACTTAGTAGCTCTATGATCTTATGTAAATCACATATCATATCTGCTACAGTCCTAATATTTGTATCTCCCCAAAATTCATGTCGAAACCTAACACCCAGAGTAATGATATTAGGAGGTAGGAGCTGGGGAGGTGATTAGATCATTAGGATGGAGCCCTCATGAATGGAAGTAATCCTTTCAAAAAGAGGCCTTGCCCCCTTCCACGATGTGAAGACGCAAAAGAAGGTACCATCCATGAATCAGGAAGTGGACCCTTCCCAGGCACTGAACCTACTGGTGCCTTGATCATGATCTTCCCATCCTCCAGAACTGTGAGAAATAAATTTCTGTTTATTATAATCTATCCAGTTTATGACATTTTCTTATAGCTGCCCAAACAGACTAAAACTTTGTCAAAGCCTCCCTTTCCTTGACCCACCCCTCTTAACTCATGGGATTATTATGAGGATTAAATGCAATTATTTGTATGAAGCATTAAGTTCAGTGCCTGGCATACAATAAATACTTAAAATTGACTTTACCATTTTAACATGTTTATCTTTATTCATGAACATCTAGATGTTAGTATCCTTTACAAGGCAGTTAACAAAGTTACTAAAGTTGTCAATTTGTTAAAAACTCTTAATATAATAAAATCAAAATCTTTACCAAAACTTTGAACTTTGATCAACCTTCATTCATCCAAAAAATATTTATGGAGTTCTTTCTAGTTGCCAAGCATAATCCTAGTTCCTGGGCTAGAAAGATTTCTAGAACAGATATAGTGCATTCCCTCATGAAACTGTGGTTGCATTTTGTTGTTTCTTGTAATTGCATTTACTGCATGTTCTGGATCACACTTGGAAATCTCCAGGAAACACTGGAATGAATCAGGGCTACTCAGAGCTTGATTTTACTTTATTGGGTGAGGGGAGAGGGAGCTAATAAACTCACAATATGTGATTGTAAACAATAAAGTAAGACAACTATGTGAATGTTTTTAGGGTTGACTGTTAATTGTTATTTTGTTTTTAAGATTTTATTTATTTATTTGAGAGGACAGAGTGAGAGAGAGAGAGAGGGGGCACAAGCCTGAGGGAGGTGGACAGATGGAGAGGGAGAGGCAGACTCCCTGCTGAGCAAGGAGCCTGATGTGGGGCTCAATCCCAGGACCGCAGGGTCATGACCTGAGCCAAAGGCAGATGCTTCACAGACTGAGCCACCCAGGTGCCCCATCATTGATTTTGTAATCCTTTTGTACTTCTAATATTTATAGCTTGGAGACTACATAGTTAACAGGAAATAAAATGGATTTTTGAATCAAAATACACACCTTTGAGTTGGGACTGGCACTTCAGGCAATCGCAAGGTACTGTAAAAGTAATGCAATACCCACACCATTTAATTCAGAATATGAATTAAGAATTATAAGATCAAACAAGAAAATGTAGGTGCATTTAAATGTTAATTGTTATTGTTGTTATTATGTTTTGAAATGAAAATTTAAGAAATTTCTGAGTTAGCCAAAATATTATATTTCATATTATTTTAACATATGCTAATGCATTTAGTATAGTTTTCCAAGCTTTTGAAAATTTCTCTATCACCAGAGCATATCAATAAGCACTCCTCTCCTCACAGTGAAACTTTACTTGCATAAAATAAAGCAAAATAAACTTTACCTCCAGGCTACATGACTCCCCAGCCTAACCTTAATTCCTTTAATATGAAGTACGATGTGGTAAAAGCACAATCACTGAGTCAGTCAGGGATATGAGGATCTGAGTCAGGATCTGAGTCAATCAGGGATATCTGGTATCTCTAAACCTATATTTACCTATAAAATGGGGAAACAATACTACATAGAAGGATATTTTCAGTGTTACAAGATCATGTATGTGAAATAGTATCTAAATTGTTGAATATTAACTTACAAATGAAAAATATTTTTAAAAATATCTAGTCTTAGTGCCTTCTTAGCGCAGTAGGCAGTGCCTCAGTCTCATAAAAATATCTAGTCTTTTTGACTAAAATGTAATGAGATCCTCAATTTTATGGCTCAGCTGATTGATGAGGTAAAAATCGGTTACTAACCTGATCAAAATTAAGATGGCTGGGCAGTTTAAGCTATTTAATGGGTATCAGGCATGAGTTTTCTAAATACTGTAAATTTTTAAACTGTTCACAAAATAGTGTAGGATCAGATATTGTTCTTTTATCAATATGCTTGTTACTGCAAATACTGTATTCAGAGATCTCACTACAGAGACATCAAGGATGGGAAAGAAAATTACAAAGAGAAACAATTAAATCTTAATGTACGTTCCTTGTCCTCAAGTAGCTTTCAACAAATCATAAACATACAGATTTCCCAAACATATTTAATTTCTCTCATATATGCAATCTCTGCTGTGGTGTGGGCTATAGCATCATCAGTTGGATTGTTTTAGCCACTAGCTAGTTATAAACTGGGCTGGATTTGCCTATGGGGCAATTGTGGGGTTAACCCCAAAATACTGTCCTATTTCCATGAAAAAAAATTTTTTTAAATAATTGTTTTTAAAGATTTTATTTACTTATTCATGAGAGACACAGAGACATAGGCAAAGACATAGGCAGAGGAAGAAGCAGGCTTCCTACAGGGAACCCGATGCGAGACTCGATCCCAGGACCCTGGGATCATGATCTGAGCTTAAGGTAGACGCCCAACCACTGAACCACCCAGCCATCCCTATAACCACCAAGTTTCTTTGGTAATTACAAAATCACATTGTTTTTCAGGACATTAAGCAACTCAGTAACCTTCACTTAAGGAGAGATTTTGGAGTAAACTATGAGGTATTCATTGTATGAGTAACAGACATAGCAGAACCATGTGTCATATTGGGGGAAAGTTCAAGATCATAACAATAGAAAGCACTTAATAGCCTTTATAGTGTATATTTTACTGTATTATGTAAATATTATAAACTGGCTTAGCCCTCACAAAGCAACCCTATGAAGTATGTACTATTTTTATCCTTATTTTATTGATGAGAAAACTGAGACACAGAGAGGTTAAGGGACTTGTTCAACAACAAAAAGCATCAGGATTTGAACCCAAGTGATGGATCTTAACCAATGCACAGACATCTGTTCTATGATTTAGCTATCATAAACTCCAAATAAAAATATTTCAAGAAATTGGCAATAATCTATTTAAGTTGAACCTTTTTAAAGAGCTAACTAGACTTAAATAACTTTTTTTATGTAACTATTAGAGCACTTACGAGATTTTGCAAATTTAGTATTGCTTACCAAAGAAATTTTAAACAAATGCTAAAATTTGATTTCTGCAGAGCTAAACAAGCCCCATCTTAAAGTACGTGTTTTCTAACTACAAAAGTAATACATGTACATGATAGAAAACTTGAAAATTACCAAAGTATGAAACAATCATCCCTAATTATATTACCCAGAGACAGCCATTCATATACTATATGAATATATACTTATATACTAAGAGAGTAGCAAATGTCTACAATATTGAGGTCAGGACTATCTGATTTAATAAAAAGCTTATTGAAGATTTAAAATTTTTAGTTGAGGAAAATACACGAACAAGCATTTTAGAAACTAAGAAATGTTAAATGGCCAACAAGCCTGTTTTTAATACTTTTATCATAGTTTTTTGCTTTAATCTTTATATATCTAGCCCCCAATACTCCCATGAACTCCAGGCCCTTAGAGCCAACCACCTTCTAAAAATATAATGGACCCTGTTGGTGGAATGCATATTGGTACAGCCTTTGTGGAAAACAGTATGGAGGTTTCTTAAAAAATTAAAAATAGAAATACCATATGATCCAGTAATTCCACTATTGGGTATTTACCTGACGAAAATGAGAATGCTAATTTGAAAAATTATATTCACACTATTTTTACTGCAGCAAAGATTTAGAAGAACCCAAGTGTCCATCCATAGATGAGTAAATAATCCATAGATGGATGGAATATTAGCCATGAAAAAGAGTGAGATTTTCCCATTTGTGACAACATGAATGGACCTAAGGGGTATAATGCTAAATGAGATAAGTCAGAGAAAGACAAATGCTATATGATTTCACTCATAAGTGGACATTAAGAAACAAAACAAATGAATAAACAAAGAAAAAAGAGACAAGCAATAGACTTTCAAGTACAGAGAACAAACTGGTGGTTGCCAGAGGAAAGGTGAGTAGAAGCATAGGTGAAATAGATAAAGGGGCCTAAAAGGTACAGACTTTCAGTTATAAAATAAGTAAGTCAGAGAGATGAAAAGTACAGCATAAGGAATGTAACTGATAACATTGCAATAATGTTATTTGCTGACAAATGATGCCAATACTTATGGTGAGCTGAATAATGTATAGAATTGTGTTGTATGCCCTAAACTAATATAACACTGTGTATTATTTATATATACAATATAATCGATACATATAGGCATTTCAGAACCAGCCAAGTTCTTGGTCCATAAAATATCAGCCTTGTTAAGTGAATATTCCATATCTGTAAAAATATCGCCCACAATTATTTTGTAAAGTCGTATTACCAAAAAATGCATACAATGGCATAGAATTTTCACCACATATTGTAAAACGAACAAAGTTTACTAAATAATTTATTTAATGTATTTAGCGTAATCATTTCAAATTTCAAAAAATTATGCATAAATATATTTGTAGAGAAGAAAGACAGGAGAGATAGTCTATAATAGTATATGAATGGCTGTCTCTGGGTAATATAATTAGGGATGATTGTTTCATACTTTGGTAATTTTCAAGTTTTCTATCATGTACATGTATTACTTCTGTAGTTAGAAAACACATACTTTAAGATGGGGCTTGTTTAGCTCTGCAGAAATCAAATTTTAGCATTTGTTTAATATTTCTTTGGTAAGCAATACTAAATTTGCAAAATCTCGTAAGTGCTCTAATAGTTACGTAAAAAAAATTAAAAATAAGTTTTCTGTTTTCAAGTATTTTTATTGCTATTACTTTGGTGTTATAGGGAAAAGCCATGGCTAGGCTTAAGTTTAAGATTCAAGTTGATGTTGAGATATGAGTTACAGTCTTGGAACCAACAGATATGTGAGGCCATAGGTTGCCATTTATTATCATATACTCCAGACATGTTGCTTGACCTTTCTAACCTCAGTTTGCACGTCCGTGGGATGGGGCTTTGAGAGAAATAAGTGATAAAACGAATGTATATTAAAGTAGTATTTCTGATCTAATTTGATATTACTATATTGGTACTCTCCAAACAATCTTTTATGTTAAAAATTATTCATTTTCAGGAAATTGAGTCTTTCTTTGTAAATGGAAAATATAGTCTGGATCCTAATAATTATGGGGTCATAGGGGAAAGAAACTTTTCTGCAGATCTTGTCTTCTACCAACAACTCCATCTATCCATCCATCCATTCATTCATCCATCCATGTTTATAGGACAACTTGTGCAAATGAAGCACTGTGCTGGGCACTACAGTATCCTCTTACATAACTTTGTTTCCTTCATAAAATTCCTCTCAGATTCTGTGTATTTCTTGAAAAATTATTGATCTGGCATTTTTATTGATCCATATGATCGTTTTGAATCAACTGTATAGCCAATCTGAATAACACTGATGAACTCCAATATGTAGCAGGCTAAAAGTAAGATTCTTCATGAATTTTTAGCAACTTCCCTTGAGGAAAAGAAAATCGGAGTTTCGTTGTGATCTACTCTGGTCAGAATCCACAAGGAGTGTTTAGCTTAAGTATAAGGCTTCATATTTTTGAAGATATGTTATCAAACTAAACACATCCAAGTCAGGTACCAAGGCTAGATAAGGGTTGAGGAATACTGGCGTCTAGTTGGAGGAAGCAGAGATGTTTAACCCAAAATGGAGAAGTTTAGTCAAGGAGAAGACCAGCATTTAAATATGCCTGCATTTCTATCCCATGATGCTAGTAGAGGCTTGTTCTTGGAAATTAGTACAACCAAGACAAGGACCTATAGAGTACAGTGTTAGCATGACCAACCATATGCACCCACTGTCCCTGATAGCCCCAATTTATACCAGCTGCAGCTCAATTAACCCTGTGAACTATATAGAGTACCCTATTTCACTCTTGGAGGTCCCCAGGTGGGCAAAAGATTATATTCACCCTAAGTCTTGTAGATGTGATACAGTGTTTCATTCTATATCAGAAGGAATTTACCAACAACAAGAACTGTCCAATAGTGTAATGAGGCAACATACAAAGCAACTATTTTCCTTTCACTGGTAATGAAGACACAAAGGCCTAAGTGTCACCTGCCTAGGATGTTTTAGGCAAGAATCCCTTAACTGGTGGTGGCGTTATAAGCTACCTGCACTCCAGAGTTGATATACTCTTGTTTTATTTTTAATATTCTATGGTCAAAGGTAAATTCCATGGCATACATATTGATAACACTTATAATTCTTTAAATATATTTTTCTTACATGGAGACCTCACCATTTGGAATTTCATTGAATTTCTGTGGGCTTGACTAATTTCTGAGAATTAGCAAATTCACAAAAGTAGTTCCTTGTAGATCATAAGGAAATAGAGGTCCTGCTGTGATAAATAAGACCAGGAAAGAACTGTTGAGGAATATGAGTTGGACAGGGGCGCCTGGGTGGCTCAGTCAGTTACGCATCGACCTTAGGCTCAGGTCATGATCTCGGGGCACTACGATCACCCCCAAGTTGGGCTCCCTGCTCAGCGGGGAGGTTGTTTCTCCCTCTCTGCCTGTCTCTCCATCCTGCTTGTGCACTCTCTCTCGCTTACTCTCTCTCAAATAAATAAATAAAATCTTAAAAAAAAAAAAGAATGTGAATTGGACAGAACATAAATCCAATCTTTACTAAAACTAATCTATTTACTATTGTAAATGGTTTGTTTTTATGCTTATTTGACAAACTTAATTTTTTAGAGATTATTTATTTGAGAGAGAGAGAGAGAGAAAAAAAAAGTGTGTGTGTGAGCGTTGGGAGGGGTAGAGGAAGAGGGAAAAACTCTCAAGCACACTCCATGCTGAGCAAGGACCCCCACATGGAGCTCAGGCCCAGGACCCTGAGGTGATGACCTGAGCCAAAATCAAGAGTCAGTTGCTTAACCAACTGAGCCACCCAGGCACCCCAATTAATATAATATTTATTTTCTAGTATCAGTCCCCTACTATAACATCCTGTTCTGCAGTATAGAATTCAGAGCACTGTCTTTGAATTTAAAGTCCCAGTTCAAGTCCTCACTCTGCTAGTAACCACTTCTGTGATTTGAGAGAAAATATTTAACCTCTCTGAGCTTCCGATTCTTTATCTATATTGCAGAGAGATAACACTGCAATTTATAGTGTAATTCTTAGGATTAGAAATAATTATGTTAAAAAAAGAACACCCTAGCACAAAGTATGTGTTCAAAAACTTAGATATTATGAGAGACTGTTTTGCAAACATTAAATCTATTTTAACCTACTTGCCACTATTTAATGCTGCTCTATTTGTACATCCTTGTGCTCAAGGTTGACTGTCCATTTGTTAGCACATCTGCATATTCCTCATAATTAATATCTTTTTTAATGACATATGGTTTAGTGACTGGAAATTGAGTCTTGCCTTCTGTTTTCAATTTGTTTATGACTCAACGACTCAATGTATGTGTCTGAACTTTAATTTTCCATTCTGGAAACTAGAATTTAAAATCCTTGCTCATATGTAGCTATTTCAGAAAATGAGAGGAAATGTGTAATCCAAGGATTTTGAGTATGTGCCAGGCTGTTCAGCGGTGCAGCCAGGATGCATATAGATAAAGGGCCATGGTTTCTCTTGCGTTAACAGGGAAATCTAAGTGAGGATGCCAGCAATCTACCCTCTGAAGGGGGGTGGGTAGGGGTGGGTAGTTTGGGCTAGGCTGGAGTCGGATTCCAAGTGAAGCCAGGAAGAAGCAGCACATAGGCTTGGAATGAGTGTGAGCATAGTTGATGGAATCCTAGGTCCTGGAATCAGGCTGAGGACATGACCACCCCTCAGGAACTGTCTCACATGGCCCCCATGGCAGTGCCCCTTCAAGGCCTGTGCCTCTGAAAGACAAGGTCCAGTGCACATTTGGATGTGAGTTTTTGGCTTCTGAACCCCCTGAAACACTTCTACCTCTTTTATGCTGGGTACACATTCTGTGGTGTTACAGTTATTCAAGTCATGTCTTATCTCTCTGCTAAATATAAGGTAGATGGTCTAAACCCCTCTTTCCCTTTGCTCTACCCCTTTCCTTTCCCCCAGTAAAGAATCTTGAGCAGAATGACATTTGATCTATTTTGTGACAGATTTGAATTTAATACAATATATCATAGACTTCTTCAATATCTTAATGTAATATTTGATTCCAGTATTTTATTTTATTTATTTTTTATAAAAATTTATTTATTTATTAGAGAGAGTGTCCACATACAAACAAGGGGAGGGGTAGAAGGAGAGGATGAGAGAGACAATCTCCAGCAGACTCCCCACGGAGCATGGAGCTGGACTAGGTCTCATAACCCTGAGATCATGACTTGAGCTGAAGTCAAGAGTCAGTCACTTAACCAACTGAACCACCCACGCATCCCTATTCCAGTATTTTAAATACACGCACGTACACACAAAAACACACTGCAGTAGTAACAAGTTGGTGGGCTATCCTGAGAAATGGGTGCCTATGAGAAGTGTACTGAATTCATTTTCTCCCCCAAAATTTCCTCTTTTGGCCACTACAGCCTTGGTAGTCACCAGTCACATGGAAAAATGGAAAAAAAAAAAAAGTCTCTGTTTTTGCTTTTTAGAGCCCCCCTCTGGGATCTATCAGTTTGTAAGGGGCCAAAGTTTAGGGCATTGTTTGTTTGTTTGTTTGTTTTTAGAGAAGAATCCATAAGTGCACATCATTTAAAAGTTTAATAAAATCACATATTTAAAAGATCATAGCATCTAGACTAGTCCGATCTGTGATTTAATTTATGGCTTAATGTGTTGTATTCAGTTTGCCTTCCAAAAAAGGTTAAATTTGAAATTTTATTAAAAACTCTCTTCCTTTGGATTTATAGATTGGGGTAGCTGTTTTATCCACTTGCCGTGTAGAATTAGTATTTACTGGACAAGATGTGTTGATTCAGGAGGTTGTCTGTGGAGTGCTTGCCCCGTGAGGGTCATATTAAACTCGAGAGAAGCTTTTTGAGCAACATAGCATCTTGGAGACAATATATCAAGCTGATAGATACACGGCTCTTCTGTTAAGAAACCAGGGGTGAAATTATGGCTGGCTCCCAGTTATTGCTTTGGTGCTAAGGAGCCTCTAAGGAATAGGTCTAGGATAAAAGGGGTTAACCAGAGGGGAAAGAAAGGTTTCCAGAATTCACTGTTACTAGAAGCATGCAAAATGAATAGTTACGTGTAAATAATTTCAGATGATCACTCTGTCTGGAAATATTTTGCAATTTTATATAATCAGAGTGTGACCAATTTAATGGGACACATTTTTTTTTTTTGTATCTCTCAGAAGAGAATCCAAGATATACTATATTATTATTATGGAGCCCACTTTGGGGCACTCCTCCCTTCTTTCTTAATAGCATGGTCATGCAGTTTTAAACACATGAATGGATTTTTGTGTATATATTTAAAACTCCAGTTTTTTCATGTTGGTGGCTTATCAGTACTGATTTTTCTTCCAAATCTGGATTGTTGATGACATTATATTCCTTGACATAGAAAAGTTAGATAAGAAAATAGTCAAATGAGGGGAATGACTTTTTATGTTCTACATCATATACACAATTTTGTACTTTACTTTTTGTCCGTGCCCTTTCGATATCTGCTCACATATTATGAATCAGTTAAACAACATATAGCAGGTAAGAAATACTCATTGTCAAAACTATATGTGCTCACAGATAAATGATCAATTAGCAAGTCCGTAGCAGTGGATTATGGGATAAGTGGCCCTGGACAGCCATCCTACTGCATCCTGGGCGTGTCACACACCTAATGAGTGAGGGGACAATTTCATACCATTTCATCTCTCCCAGAGCATCTGGTTCATCCTCACACTTCAGCACTGACCTGATATACCTTTGCTTTTATTTTGCTCACTGAGACAATGGAGATCATCAGAAGAGATCCTTGCTGTCTTTCCATCATGAAATCTACCTCTCTCTGTGTCAGCAGGCTCTGAATTCCCTTCTGCGCACTAGGTTGACCACTACTCTGTGCAACAGCCATGGTGCCCCAGCTTGCCAGTCTCTCTCCCACACAAGGAATTGGAATCGTAGGCAGTTAATCTTCCTTCTGCTCCATTATCATTTCCCCAAATGTCTTCCAGATCTTTCCAATAGGTGTGCATACATTATAACGTCTCCCAGTTCCTAGCACACCTTCTTTTAATACCAGAAGCTTCTCTAAATGCTGCCCCATTTTCTACTCCCCACTAGAACAAAATCCTTCAAGAAGTTGCCTGTGCTCACGCTCCCCTCATTCCCTTCCCAATCATTCCAGTCCCAATGTTGTGCCCGCTGCTACCCTGCGTCTCTTCTTGGCAACACCACCAAACACCCCTACTTGGCCAAATGCAAACTATAATTCTTGGTCTCTTTCCTTAGACTTTTGACATGTGACAGCACATTTGACAAGAGTTGATCAGTCCTTCCTTTTTGATGTTCTTTTTTGGCTTGACTTCCAGGCTGTACATTTTCTAGGTTTTTGTTCTCATTCACTGACCCTCCTTTATGCCTCCTTTGCTGTAGAAGATCCCTCCTGACCTCAGAAATGTTGGTGGACCTCATGGCTCAGTTCCCAGACATCTTCTATGCTTACTCCATCTACACTCACCCCCTGGATTATTTCATCAAATCTCAGCTATTAAGTACCACACATACCATCATCCACAGCTCTTATCCAGACTCATACCTGCAGCTTCTTCCTTGATGCTCCTCCTGGAGATGTGTGTCCTCTTCAGTGTAACATGGACAAAGAATTCCCGACATCCCCACCACCACCACCACCACCCCATAACTGATCTCTCCTCTCAGTGTTCCCCAGCTCAGCAATGGCACCATCATTCACCTGGGCGGTTAGGTTAAACACACTGACATCATCTTTAACTCCTTTATTTTCTCTTAGCAAAATACTTTCCACTCACTTGAGCAGCAGAATATACCACCACCTCTGCTGCTATTGCTCAAATCCGTGCTATTGTCACCTTTTACCTGGATATCTACCATAGGTGATTTCCCTAGGTCTACTCTTGCCCCTATTCCTCCATTAGCATAGAGCAGCCTTTATAGGTTCCACATGACACCATGTCCTTTATTAAAACCCAGAAATGGCCTCCAAATCTGTTTCAAAGAGAATCCAGAGCCCTTAGTATATTTTCAAGGCCTAGAACTAGAACAGATCTCAAGAGATCTAGACCCTGTCTGTCCCTCCAACCTCTTTTCTTTTCCTCCTCTTTGGCCTGTGTCAGCCACACTGGCCTCTCCACTGCTCTCGAACACAACAGGTGCTTCCTCTTCTCGTTGCCCTTGCACCTACTGCCTCCCTAGCTGGATTGCCCTTCCTCCAGACATTCTCATGACCACTGAGGTCTCTGCTCAAATGTCATCTATGACATATTCTTCCTAGGGCTTTCCTGTCCAGTTTCAATTGTTACATAATAATAAAATTGCATGCTTCTTTTCACTTGCTCTTCTCTTACCCTGGTTTATTTTCCTCCTAAGCTTATCTGTCTAGTATGATCTTAGATACCTGTTTGCTTAACACTTGCTCTCACTGTTTACATGTAAGTTCCACAGGGTCAGGGGCCATGTCTGTTTTACTCAGTGCTGTTAGCCCTCCACACAAAGAATACTACTTTGTGCAGAGTAGAAGCTCAATAAATGTTTATTGGATAAATTAGTGGATTATTGATGAACTCAAAACCCTTACGACAGATTGATGAAACCTGTAATGTAATTCGCCCATTCTCATCACTGACCATTCATTAGCTTCATAGTTCACAGGCAGGTTCTCCTGTGGGGGAAGGAATGTAAAACTCGCACACTACATAAAGCTATGTATAAAAAGAAGTTGAAAAAGAACCCTGATAGTTGTTTTCATAATTTTGGTCCCTTCTCCTTCTTCTCCAATGACCTCTAGGAATCTTTGGCCATTAGAAACTTCTATTACAATAATTACAGTGTTCCTAAAAACTTACATTATAGTAGCACTAAATTATGCTATGGGAAGTTCAGATCAGTCCAACACAATAATAATAATAGTAATAATAATAGTAATAATAATAATAATAATAACAGCAGCAATAACAACTAATAATTACCAAGACCCAAAATAAGGTGCTTTATTTACATTGTCTGATCTTCACAACAATTCTCAAAAGAAAGCTATCCCCATTCTAAAGATAAGAAACATAGGCTCAAAGCCATTAGGTGATTACCCTAAATTCACAGAGCTTTGCTTAATTTTCTTTTAAGTTTCAGGCTAGCTTTGGAACAAATTTCAATAGGATAGGCTCATTCGAGTTATACCTGTTGGAAAAATTAATTTAATAACCAGAGTCATCTTGTCATATTTTAAATTAGAATATTCTGGTTTTAGTTTTGTTCATTCCTGTTGGACCTTGTAGAACTATTCAAAAAGAGTTCCTTGATAGATTATATCAGGCAGATAATCTGAATTCAGGAAAAATTGGCCAGAGATTTAACTAGACTAGAAAAAGCAAGATGTATGTTTCAACTTGCAACATATTTGAATAAGGTCAACTGATGGTATAAATCATTTGAGGAAAGAACTTTAGTTTTTATATTTTCATAGATGATAATCAAGTCTGGAATGTGCTATTTTCACCCAATCATGTATAGTTATCATAGTAGAAAAATACAATTGTAATAAATGGTCCTCAAAAAAAAAAAAGCCAGTTGTATTCAAGAGTAGTGTGATTAAGTGTGGCAATGGGTGATATAGATGGGAGAAATAAAAGACCTGGACTCCTTCACTGTTTGATTGCTTGATTGCTGAGCAAGAGTTAAATTAAAAACGTACTTTGGTATCTGGTTCACTAAGTTCCCTACATATTTTCAATTAGATAAACAGAAGTACAGGTGGGAATGTGGTACATATTCATTTGTCTTGCTGTTTGGGGGCTGGCTTTTAAGATTGAAATACTAATGTAATTGTGTTGAAATGAACAATAAGGAAGTACAGTAGTTCAGGAATGAAAATGTTAAATTAAATGGACCATGTTTAACATTGTTGTTGGTCCTGAGGAACAGTTTTTCCAGTATATGGAGCATTTCGATTCCATCCAGCATATGTTCTCCACAGTTTTCTCTGCTCTAATTCATCTGTGTTTTTCGACAGCTCCAGATGGCGTGCTGCCTCCGAGGCTTTCATCTGCCACTCCAACCAGTCTTCAGGTTGTCTGGTCTACACCAGCTCGTAACAACGCTCCCGGCTCTCCCAGATACCAGCTCCAGATGAGGCCTGGCCACTCCACCCATGGATTTCTAGAGTGAGCATCCTACTTTGTCCATCCTCCTAACTGTCCCCTGGATTACACAATGTGGATATACTTTACTTTGTCTTAATTTTTGAATAGGTCAGTTCTTACTTGCAACAAATAAAGGCTGCCTTTTAGAAGTTCAAACAAACAAACAAGAACACCCTAGGAGATAATTATTTGCTTTGCAAAAATATCTGTTTTTCATTTATATAGCATTATATAAGATTTCTTCCCCCTTAACTTTTCATGAACATATGTGCTGCATAAAGCAAGCATATACCTAAACTGAAAAAAAGAATGCTGTCTGAACTGTAGAAACAAAATTATAATACCTGGTCTATAAATTCTATGTGGTAATCAGTCTCAAGAGTAGACTCGAATTTTCTCAATACTACTAGGATTTACATCTCATATAAATGCAGTAGGGCAAACCCTCAGCCAAATGGCTCCTTATTTTAAGAGAGATCTCCTGTAACAACAGAAAATCACAGTGCTTATCTGTATGTTGACATTCCCTGAAAATTCTTTGCAACAAGATTTTACTTGTGTATTTGTTTTAAATTTCTTTGAGTATCTAAAGCTTCCTAGTTAACATTTCTTTCCTATGTAGGTTATTTTCCAGTCCTTCTGCATCGTTAAGCTATGAAGTGAGAGATCTCCAACCGTACACAGAATATGAGTTTCGGTTGGTTGCCTCCAATGGATTTGGCAGTGCACCTAGTTCTTGGATTCTATTCGTGACCACAGAGGACAGTAAGTGGTCTGAATGATATACCGCCAAATGTTGTCTACATTAGGGACTATTAAATGTCTTCAGTTTTTCCAAAACAGAGACATAAGCCTCCCCTATTTTCTTGATAGTTAGTGATAATAATCTTTTCTAGGGCAAGGGTAGTCAGACTCTGCAGAAAAAGACAAAAAGTGTAGGCTTGAGGGATTTGGAGGGTGAGGACCTCAGAAGAAAAATCACTCGGGAAGAAGTAATTCACAATAAATTATGACATGGCCCCATTCTATCCTTTGGAGTACATCTAGGTGTCCTGTAAGATGAAAGTTATCATCTCCCACTCAGTGTACTCTGCTTTGGAGGAGTTCTGCAGGCAGAGGGACATGAAATTGGGGTCTTACTTCATGAGGATGCTTACCATCTCCTTATATGTTTTCCTGGAAACAGAGTCCATTATACTATTAGTCACACCTGAAAGACAGAATTCAGAATAGAGAAGTATACATAATCTGATAACAGTGATTCTGCACTATCACAAAGAGGAGATTGGGATTGCCTTATTCATTCAAGAGACTTTTCTAGTTTTTCATGGAAGAGTCACATGTATGTTCTATATATAACTAGGTTATATATAGAAAATGAATACATGGCTATACTACTTAGTTTTATATAAATTACCTCTATAAAAGCATATATATGGAAGTATAATTTTTTTTTTAAGGAAAGTTTCAAATTAAATCAAGTTCTATGGAGTGAATGAGGACACTGCATCTTTGAACAATAAGGTTTTTAGGGTTAATCTTGTCAAGTCTTTTAATCAGAGGCTCCTTTGAAGATGTGGCTCTGTTGGCCAATTGCCATTCTGGCTCTATATCCAATGAGCACCTGAGTGACTTTCAAAAGGCTAGATATTAATCAAAAGACATGGTATTTGAAACATTATCAATTGTATATTAAATAGATTCTTTTATTTCTGTAATACCCTTAATTATATTATTTTAGTGAGGAAAAGACATCAAATGAGATAGAATCAGAACTATTTACCTTCCCTAAAGCTTACTTTATTTTTTAGAAAGGCCATTATGAACAATAATATATAATACTTCATCCATTTCTCTCAATTTGTAATTACTCCCTGGGAGCAAGTTAGGTACTTTGCAAGGGCACATCTAGTCCTTTTGGTCTCTTGGGTACCATTTAGTAAATTATCAGCACAGTGCAATAAACGACACCCAGGACCCAGAAAGCATTAACGCACTACACAATGCACCTACACCCCTTTTAAGGGGAATATCACACATGCTCTGGGGAATCTGACAGCATAGTCACCAACTGTATACAGATTTATGAACCATAGAGCTCACACTCAAAATAGATTTTTTTAAAGAAATTAAAAAAAAAAAACAACTGAAAATAGACTTTCAGTTGTCCTTCTTAGGTATAGAATATTTGATGGTGCTCAATAAAGGGTAACTAAAAATAATTAATCAGTCCACTATAGAGGTGATGGCTCCTTAGAATGCCACATTGGAAGAGGAGGGAAATGGACTCCTTTTTTAGAACCTATAATTTCTATTCCCACAGAGGAAGGGCAACACTTGGATTTCCTCAGTGGTGATTCTCTTGTCTAGAGGCCATGATCTTCTATCTACAGGCAGGAAGTTATCACATAAATAAAGTATAAAACATTGCAAAGTACCAGTCAGCATAGCATGCTTTGTTGAGCAAACTTCTGCCTTATCTTACCATAAAACAAGTCTTACAAAGTCTATGTGGTCAGAATTTTCATGCACATAGACATTGCCCTCTTTTTGAGTTTTAGGGCCTGGGTTTGAAATGAATAGTATTAACCTATTATCTCCTTTAAGAATTGGTAACACATGACTGTATAGCAAGTATTAACCCAAGAAACCCAGCCATCATTTTTATTAAAATCCTTTCCTTCTTCTTCTGCTTCATGTGCACACTGCAAAGTCATATACATTATGAAAGAGCCAAAGGTGGGCCATTTGTACCCTAAGTTAAGTGACCAGTGCCTGCTTACCCCGACACATAACGGCAGTGCACTCTATATTTTGGGTGTCAGTGGAGATGGATGCCATCTCTGAAAGGATGTGCAATTGAGTTGACAAAGAGTGAGAGATTGGCATTGGGCACAAGCAGTTTTTCTGTCAAGGCTTCAAAGCATTGCTTATGAAACCACCCATGGTGACAGCTCCATGCCAGAATCACACTTCATACTTGATCCTGACCAGCACCACCCATTTGCCCAAGTGCAATTTCTAATGTAAAAATTCTACATATCATCTTACAGAATAAAATAGAGAAGTCACCTCATGCCCACATTTAAATTTCATACCATCAATAGGCACCTTTCTGTATCAGCCAAAGCCTCGAAACTTTCTTGTGCCATAAAAGGTCACCAAGAGCAGTATTTTTAGCGTGATGTAGCAAGACTGTGATTTTCATCAAGCCTGTGACATGGCTGAAACCAGAAAGAGATACCTAGGCAGGAAATGAACTGTACACAGAGAAACAAATGCTTGGGTGCAAAGAGAAATTCTCATGGACAGAGAAAGGATGTGAAGAATTTTAATAGATTTTTTCAAATAATTTGTCATTTATATCAGAGTGCCACCAATATCCAGTTCCATGCATTTTTAAAAATCTAGTGTGCTGATGCCAAATAATAATAATGCACATTTCCTATGAATATTTTAAATCCTGTTAAATGTGTGTTAATAAAAGATGTTTGTTCCAGCCAACTTGGTCAGTGTAGTGTTCGACTATTTGCAACCAGATAAATACAAACAGCTCATGGTTTTCGTTGTGTGTGTGTATGTGTGTGTAGGTGTTCTGGTGCTTTATTTTATTTTATTTATTTATTTATTTATTTATTTATTTATTTATTATTTATTTATTTATTATTTTGCATGCTGCTGGGAGTCCAAGCACCTGGCATATCTGCAGTTTGAAAAAATACATTAGGATTGTGTTAGACATGGATGCATGTGATTGATAACATGAAGATACTTGCCAAAGCACTGAAGTTTTTGGTATTTTTTAACCTGCAATAACCGTCACTGTTGATTATATTATTACTCCTTTTCTCTTGTGTGTTCGCAATTGTTTTCTGTGTAGTATATGCATGTAGAAATTGTAGGTGGCTGGAAGGGTAAGTCTTGTAACTTTAGCATGTGGACATGTACTTTGACCTACTAAAATCCTGTCCTGGGTAAAATATAAGGTAACCCACTTTTCTTTAAAAATGTGATTCTCTATACCAACAAAAGTCAGATAATCTGTTTTTCTCAAAGTTTTCTGGGTAACAGGATTGAAATATGCAATATCTATATTTCAGTCATTTTAACAGTGAACATTTATGGCACACACAGCAATCAGCTCAACTTAATGAAAATGAGATTGTTTTTTAAAAATCGCTCCTCTCCTTCCAAAACAAAAACTCAAATTGGTTCTAGAGTAGACCATTGAGTTATCATGTTGTTTTAAATGACTTTAAAAATTTGATCATTTTACTAAATTTGAAGTTAAATACTCCACATATATATTTTTAACCACTAATCTAAGAGGCATTATTAAATAAAAATTGTGGGATTTGAACGTTTTATTCTTTAGATTTACTTAGACAATTTTTCATGGCTCATTATTTTGCTAACAAACTGTTCACAAGTTTTGCCTGGAGTATGCTAGAACTTAGGGCTATGTATCCTATCATCTAGACAGTACTTTAAGTTTATTCATTATGTTAGACCTTGTTATTTTTCCCTACACATACAATTGCACCAGAGTTAAGGATGAAGCAATGAGGGATACTATTTTAGTATTTGGATGCTGCTTTACTTTTTCTGTTAGCATTTTTGAGTATCTTCTCCTCAACCCCCTCATTCATCTCTGAGATTCTCATAACAGTTTACAAAGGAACAGAGGTTCTTCTGAAGTGAGACAGAGAGACATTGCAATGTTAGTCAAAATCTGTATCTAACAGAACACACGTCTTCCTTGTTTGTAGTCTGGAAAAATCTGCTCATTCATCAGACCTCAGCCCAAATGTCACCTCCTTTGTGAAGCCTTCCCTTCTCATTGCTACTGTAGAGTTTTGATTTGTATCGTCCTCCATCAGTATCTGCTTCTGAACTGCAACTTCTCAGGATCTAAGGCTCTGTCTCATTTATCTTTGTATTATTGTCTCCCCTTATCTGCCATTTTGAGTTATGGGTGTTAATCTCTTACTGTGCCTAATTTATAAACTATCATAGGTATGTATGTATCAGAAAAACATAGTGAGTATAGAGTTCAACACGATCTGCAGCTTCAGGTACCCACTAAGAGTCTTGAAATGAATCCCCTGCAGATAAGGGGGGATGACTGTATATCTAGTGCCTGGTGGAGGATCTGATATAGAACAGGTGCCCAAACATTATCAATTGAAGTATTGATTAAGAAGACTTTTATATAAGCAAATCCATGAAAACCCCACCAAGCAAACCTTGACTGGGTACCTGCCCTGTACCAGAGACTTGAAGAGACATCAAAGTTACAAGGATGAGGAACACCCTGTTCTTTCCTTGAATCACCCATTTTCTGGCAAGGGGAACATAGAGTGAAACCATATTTAGAGTATAGAGAACTAAGGCTTCTATGAGAGCAAGCCCAGAGGCCAATTGTTTCCCTCAACATGGGATGTCAGGAAAGCTTTTCCTGAGGAGAAGACCAGGAGAAGGAATAGGGAATGATTTATTTGGAGTTCACTTTAATATCAGATTTCAAATTGATTTCCTCACAGTTGGTCCAGAAGAAGCAATTGCTGTTGGGCTGCCCACTGATGCAGGAGACCTGGGGCGGGTGGCTTGCGGGGTGTCCTACCAATGGTTTCAGCTTCAGTCTGAGATAAGATCGGTGAGGATGAGAGGCAAATGTGAGAAAGAAATCCCAAAAGCAGTTTTCATTCTCTCCCTTGGCCAGAGGCAGACTGCTGGCTGTCCCTCTGATTCAACATTGACTGTCTTGACCAAGATAATGAGTGTTCTAATTAGAGAGGCGTCTGTTAGCCCAAAATCATGTCTAGTTCAAAATGAAGTGGGGAGGGGTATGTAGGAAGAAGAGTCCCAGAAGGAAAACACTTTTTCTTATTCTCAAAACCTGTAATAAGAGTAAACACTCTGAGCCTTGTGACAGGGAGAAGTAAAACTGCAGTATGAAATGAGATTAATTGACCAAGATAATTCCAGAGTAGAATTTTCTAGATCATTTAATAAATATGTTTGTGCTCTTACAAGTATTTATATTTTGAAATTAATATTGCATTGGCCAGAATCTTTTTATTAGTGTGTTTTGGAATTTGAAGTCTCATTCTGCACCTTAAAAAAATGTTCTTGGGACACCCAGGTGGCTCTGCGGTCAGGCGTCTGCCTTCAGCTCAGGTCGTGATCCCAGGGTACTGGCCCTGCTTCTCCCTCTACCTGTCTCTCTGTCTCTCTGTCTCTCTCTCTCTCTCTCTCTGTATCCCATGAATAAATAAATCTTTAAAAAAAATGTTCTCTGTTAGAGAATTATAGGAACATTTTAAAATTAGAATGAAGCATATTTACATCAGTAGATACAATTTTATTTAATGAAGAACTACAACCTACAAGTTTCAGTAGTGCTGCACAATTATTTTGCTTTCTCCATTCTAAATAGACATCCTAGTAGCTTTAAATATTAACTTCCAAATACTAACATATTTATCCTTTCAAACAGTGATTATAGGTATCTTACTTTATCCATAACAGAAGATCCATGATGAAAGGTAAATGATGTAAACTACCAATTTAGAGAGTAAAATGTCTCCATATGCACACCGCTACATACTTTATTTTCTGTTGCATGGATCCCATCCCCCAAATTCTTGTTTTCCTGGACTTATTAAAGCAAATATTTATTATTATTTTTACATTCTTATTTTTATATCCTAAGGTCCAAAGCTAAAAGCAACTAACAGAAACTCCTTTGAAAGGATGGATTGTTTAATGGAAAGTTCCATCCACCCGGCCTCAAACACCCCTGAGTAATTGGATCTCTTTCCGCCAAGTAAGGCAGATTGTTCTTCCGAACCTGGAACCCCCAGTTCTTTCAGGAATTTTTTTTTCTACTTTCATGAATTCTCACGTCGATACTTTTAATTTTTTGTCCCAAACTTTCAAGGAAGAATCCACAGCCATTCACTGCACCATATACCCCAGTTCTAGAAGTCAAAGCATTCTTCCTCAACTATGTTCTGCTCTCTTATGGGAAAAATGCAGAAAGAGTTTCCCCGTATTGGTTCTCCTGCTTGGAGACCATCAAATGATATCCTTTCAATTTCAACAAGCTTCTAGTCTTCAAAACCTACTTTTATCAAAGGACAACGCCTGTCTACACAGCCCACTTCCTGTCTTATTAGTGGTCAAGAAGTTCATTTTTGTGCAAAACAAGCATCCCCATTTTTAATACTTGTTTCTGGATACAACTATGGTACCCTCTTCATCATCACGAGATTAGTATTTCTTTACCTTTATTTTATTGGTCCTATTTCGTTGAAGTCTTTTATTATGAGCTGTCAAAAATCCTTTCGGGAAGGAGTTGGGTGGGGTATAAATAATAAATTGATAAAAGAACTCATGATTAAAGGGAAGATAGAATCCATCACTCTTCTGCTAACATACCAGTGGCGAA
Source organism: Vulpes vulpes (assembly GCF_048418805.1). Classification (NCBI taxonomy): domain Eukaryota; kingdom Metazoa; phylum Chordata; class Mammalia; order Carnivora; family Canidae; genus Vulpes; species Vulpes vulpes. The sequence goes on along the minus strand of NC_132784.1, from coordinate 102,585,396 downwards.
TTTCAAAAGGCTACATTTACAATTAGTGTGTAATATATTGCTCTATATAATTATACATCCATATATTTGCCAGCTTGATTTTGAAGTCGTTGGCAAGTTCAGGGGATATTCATGTGTGGAGTTAATATTACTGAAAAGAGCGTTGAAACGGAGTTTTTAATTAGAATGGCAAAATGTTGCTTTAGGGCAGTAATGAGACCATATCAGGAAAACTGAGCAATCGTGGGTCTCTAATAGCAAACAAGTGTAGGAGATCTGAGAAAACCACTGAAAGTCATACACGCGTGGCAGGTAGGAGTCATCCAGAGTATTTATTCCTGTGCACACACACACACACACACAGGCATGTGCATGTGCACGCACACCCTTCCAGTACGCACACCTGACTCTGAAAATAAATAAGCAGACCCCTCCGTTAACGATTTTATTACTCTCTTTTAGGCCGGGGCTGAACTTTTGAAGCTGATGAGCAAAATAGTTTCCCATAAAAGATAATTTCATTTGCCAAAGTGAAACTACTTTCCGTTATTAATGCTGTAATGAAATGGCCTGAAATATGAATCAGGCATCTGAACAGGAAGGATGCTCCTGTTCCCAGCTCCAGGAGGGAGTTCTCTAAACAATTACACCCAC